>NC_133212.1:17853289-17943289 GCF_958299795.1 Porites lutea
TTTTACAAATTTCATATAAAAATGAAGTTTTGATCAAAAGTTATAGCGCATGAAGTTAGAGGAACGAACTTTTGAGACACCCTGTATACCCTTTTTAAGAAATGCCAAGATATCTCGAAATTCCTGTAACAGATTTCTGTGAAACTTCGCATAACGGACATCCTCGGAGACCCAGGGGCAGATAGTGGGGGCGAGGGAAAGTCTAAACGGGCGCCGTTCTGGCTTCTGATTGGTGCCAGAAAACTCGTGTTTTTCTGGCACCAATCAGAAGCCAGAACGGCGGCGACCGTTTGGAACTGGTCTGGTAAGACATTGTCCCCAGGGGCTCTTCTCGCCGTTCTTTACTTTTCTTCGTGCCTTATTTTTCCGCCCGTTTAGACTTTCCCTCGCCCCCACTATCTGCCTCTGGGTCTCCGAGGATGCATAACGGAAGGCAAGCACCCAAAGTATCCGCAGCGTAAAGCATTTCCAAAGTTCAGGTCGATAAGGGCTGAAATTGGATTTAAAGCCAAACTATTGTGACGTCATTGCCACGTGATATTTCTTCGATCGCCCAAAAAATAATATTATAAAAAAAGTTTATGGTTTTACCATAAAAGATCAATTTGTTTAGGTACATGTATAAGAGATTCAGAGATGGAAGGTGTCGCCACAAAATTATTGTATCGAGCCACCTTTAGCTTTTAAATGGATAAGTTTATACTGAGAAGATTTTTTATCTCATTGTTTGAAGCTCTTTTAAGCGATCAAATTAAAAACTGGGCCCAGAAATATCATGAAAGTGTTTAGCGGTTTGGAATATAAAAAAGATTAAATTCTCTTTGAATGCAAGTGAATTCTATTTTGTGCATAAATAATGTTGTTTTGTTGTGCTTTTAAAATAAATCCAGCTTGTTCAAGAACTTCTGTCTTCAGTTTTGCCATTCGATCCCGTGACATACATTATGACAAACATAACTTTTTGTTAAAATCTCCATTTATTACCAGGCATGAAACCCGTAATTTCAAGCTCCCCTTAGATATGTTGAACGATTAAGTGAATGGTGCAGTGAATGAAAATCATGTCACGATTATGTGAATAAATATCAGTCACGCCGGGCATGCCTAGCCTGTGTACAACTGCCCCCTTGCCCTCAGAAAAAATCGGCGAAGGGCGTCTGTGATTCACCGTTTCCGCCGACCAAAATTCCGTAGCACATGTTTCATATCATTCCAGTTCTTATAATACCGGTACATGCGACTTATTTCCAACGAGCAATTGAGCTAGAGAGGTATTTTTAAAATCGCTTTACTCAATACGGAGCGAGACAATTGTTCACAGCGTGGAATCCGGAATTCAAGACCGTCTTGGATTCCCTTACGTGGAGCGATAAGTGTTTAGGTCTCCAATGCTTTCACAACATTTTATCACAGTCAATGAGACTGTTTTCCAGGAAAGGACAGGACAAAGCTACATGTTATTGTAAACGTTATTCAGAGCACACGGTTCAAATCACATATGCAGTGTAATAATTTGCAGAAGAGGTTTGGTTATTCCCCAGAATCGGGCAACAAATGTTGATTATGGTGCTTATATACAGGTCCTGTCAAAAAGCTAACTCCAGTGATATTCGTACCCGAGATACTTGCAGAATGGCACGATGGTTTGGAAATATACATAGACCTTGCTAAATATTAAACCAGGAAAAGACCCCAAAAGTGAAAATTACAGTGTGTAATGGAACAGGCCATGACATTGTCAGACTCAGATCCACACCGGTTTCCTCCGTTTTACGGAAATCGGTCAGATTTTTCATAATAAATATGATGAAAAAGACTTTCCAAGATGAAATATGGTAAATGATTTAGTAGTATATAGGGAGCGAATATACTTGGAGAGTATTTTGCAAGAGCTGCCGAGCGAGCGGAGCAGACTCTCCAAATGTTTTGGTTTGGACAATAATAATCCGCCGATTTGCAAGGCTTTATTCGCGCAGAATGGAACTGGCCAATATCCTGTCTGAATAACTCAGAAACCCAGGAAAACGGACTTAATTAAGGGAGTTAAAATCAAAAAAATTTCCGGACCGGGTGCAAATTTTCGCCTTGGCGAAAGTTCAGCAAAACGAAATTTCGCTTCCTTGGATGTGAAATTTCGCCACTAAGATCGGATGACAGCGAAATTTCGTTTGACTCAACGAAAATTCGCGGGCGCTTCAACGAAGTTCTGTATACTGACCATTTTACATCTGCACTTACAAGTCATACTATTAGTATATGATTATGTCGATCCGTTGACTTATCTACCGGTATGTCAATTCACGGCGGTTGATAAATCCCTGGGATTAATCAAGCTTTAAAAGAGAAGCATTTCCCTCCCCTCGTAAGCTTAAATCATGAATTATAAAGGACTGTTGATCACTAATTGTTAATTCGCAAATATTCATTGACTGCTAACCTTCTGCGGTGCACAGGTAAAATGCAAACACCTGAATTAGAAGTAACTTCGATGAAGAATACTTTCCCACCAGCATTGTCAATCACTGCAGTACATACTTAACTCAGTTCAGTCGTGAAACTGGAAAACTTACTTAATTACACACTGTACTTACTTACGCTGATTTCGGGTCAAGGTCCATTGCTCAATTGTTTTGTTACCTCTTTTAATTATAATCTCTTCACATTGTCCTTCAGCACCAGTTATTGGAATTAAAACATTGTTCTAGTGAAGCCTTATTCAACAGTTTGGTGGCTATAATTGAAAAGAATCAACGATGATTTTGTGCGGTTATTTCTATGTGATTTATAACTAGGTTAATTTGTGCTGTTTTAGAGTTAAAATTTTAAATAGCCCTCTCACATCTTTGAACGGTAACTGCTTGCTAACGGCCAGACAGCCACCCTGCCAACTTCCTTGAACAATCCTTGATTTTAGTGTGTTAATATAATTGACGGTTCTGAAGCGAATGTGGTGGCTGATATAAGGTTAATACTTGGTTCAGTAACAAAATGTTCGAATGAAATAATTTGCATGATGCAGCACCAAAACTGTCCAATTTGACCTGCCTGTCCGATTAGATACGAAATCAGGGTAGTTGATAGCCAATCAGATTTGACAATTTTGTTATAGCTATGATTAGTGATGGTAACAGGACTGAGTGGAGTCCAATTCGGTCTGTAATCATACGAGTGATTAACAAAATCGGACGACCGCGTAGCGGGAGTCCGATTTGTTTAATCACGAATTGGACGACACGAAGTTCTGTTACCAATTAATCATAACTTTAACAAAATTTGTGATATATAGGGCTCTTGTTAAATCAAAACACAAGAAATTCCAAGATTTTTTCGCTAGCTATGCAAAAAAAAGCCATTTAAGCGCCCCCGTGATGGCGCGTACTGTCCAATTACTTAGGCATGACGCGTACTGTCCTATTAAACTGTCCTATTAAGGCAGAAATCAGGGCAGTTGAGAACCAATCAGATTTGAGAATTTTGTTATAGTTATGATTATGCTTGTAATCGGACAGTCAAATAGCCAATGAAAATTGAGCTAATAAAGGTTTAACAAATTAGTCCATGTTAGCAAATCAAAACCAAGAAAATGAACTTTAGTGAGGAAATTGATCACTTTCAGTTTCACACATTTGATTAAAAAAAATGTACCTATAAAAGCTTCAGTTAAAGCGGGTCTTAGAGGTCCATATTCTGATAGTTTCTTCAAAAGCTGTAACTTGCAGCTTTGAAAAGTGTCAAATCAGATGTAATAAGAACTTTGCCCTTAAATTGATGAATATTCCAATACCGAGATTCTCGCTCAAGTTTTGACAGGTTCGATCCAGTTCAGGTACCCTGAATGAAATCCATACATACATGCATATACCTTGTTTTTCATCTTGAAGAGGCTTTTGGTTTTAAGAAAACCCACGGAAGTTGTGTTCGAGGTACTGAGCGCAGTCGCACCCCGGATGCTTGTGCTTTACATCCTACAAAAAGCCGAAAATTTTCGCTCATTCATGTTACTTGCTTCTTTACATCGATGAAACAGTTCTTAGTAAAATATTCAAATTCCTAGCTGCCTAGCTTTTTACGTGACTTTTTCAGTACACAGAAGGCAATTATCAGCAACACAATAACTCCAATACACATCAGTGCAACAGCTACGTACCGCCAGCAGGGAAATGATAGTGTTTTTGTCCTTTTCTGAAATTTAAAAAGAAAACAAAAAAGGATCAGGAAATAATCAATACGTATTCGCGCTTGGCCAATTGCGTAGCGAGAGGAAACGCGCTGACATAACACCTTTGTTTAAAAAAACAATTACCGTTCGGTTTAAGTAACTTCTATCGTGTCAGTAAACTTGCAAAGGAAAAAGTCAAATGCAGAAGTATGGATTTTTGGGGCGAAGCCAATGTACTCAATCCGAAACAATTTGAGTACATGAAAAAAGGTCGTTCTGCGGTTACACAGCTGTTATCCTGTCTTAACGACTAGGCAAAATCTCACAACAAGAGAAATGCAACGGACGTAATTCTCTTAGACTTCTAGAAAGCGTTCGACAGTGTTCCGCAGAGACGTCTGCTTCATAGGCTAGAAAGATACGGTATTGATGGCCCTCTTCTCAATTAATGGTTTCAGAGCTTTTTAGTTAGTCGGTCGCAACGTGTTGTTTTGCGTGGCAGTTATTCGTCATGGACTCAGGTAAAATCAGGCGTACCTCAGGGAATAATTTTAGGGCCCATCTTGTTCATAATGTGCGTCAACTTCTACTGTGAAATTGTACGCAGACGACACTAAACTCTATGGAGAGTTATAGAGCATTCCTGATGATACATGTGCTACAATCTGACTTGTTTCGACTTACAAAAAGCTATAGAATGGTACAAAACCTGGCTGTTGAAGTTTGACCACGATAAATGTAAAACAATGAGAATAACTCACAAACAAGATAAGTCGCTTGAGATCGTATCAAAATGACTGTGAATCGAAATGACCGGTTTTCATACCCCCATATATTTTATTAATGAATTAATTATCAGGGTGCAAAGAAAACCATTTTTACAGCTTGCCATTCGGGTAAGCTGAAGCTAGCATTAGCTAGCCCAGACGTTATTTCAACTAGCCCCAAAAGCTTTTCGTCGAGCAGAATTGATTCCACACTTCTTCTGTTATTCGAATTCCTCATGAACATCACTTGCCCGTCGGGCAAGTTAAAAACAGATTTCACTAGCCCAATAGCAAAATCCACTAACCCCAAGCTATCGGACACTAATTTCTTTGCACGCTGAATTATTTTAAAAAAGGAATCCTTTCGTGTGGTTTGCATCATCATATATGTAACTGTTGCTTTATTTATTATTTAAGGATGGATCAAATACTCTACATGTAATCTTGACATGTATTCTCGATCTGTTGTTTACTTTGTTTAGATGTTGCTGCATTTCAGTTATTGTACTTACAAGATGGATAGGATGGCTGAAGCAACAGCAGTGGCCAAAGATAAGATTAACATTTTTTTTTGTTTTGTAACACAACATCTTCAGTTTACACTTAGATGATTTGTGTACTGCTCATTTGCTATTACTGTAGCTAAAATAAACATCTGCATTGATCTAGAAAATAAGCTTTTTTCATTTCATTGAAGCTTATCCAAACTAAATACATGTAGTATGAAACCCTTGAAATTTGTTGTTCATTTTCAGTGGTGAAATTCGGAACATCCTGATTGCAGCCTGAATAGGAGATAACAGTTCCACTTGTATGTACATGTATTCCAAATGACTTGTATATATTGTTGATGTCACGCTTCGTAAACATAGAATTTTGTATTTTAATGACACTTTTTTTGTCATAATGGCCTGATTTACACTGTAGTGCACCATAATAAAGCCTGTTTTTTCAAAGGATAAACACGAATACCGCAGATAACCGGGCTCTCTTTATATTGCATTTAAGGCTGGTATAGCTTCTTGTTTCTCAAAGATATTCTGGCAACCAGGATTTACCAGATTTGTCTAGAATACCCTGTTTAACGAGACTAATTTTTCTCAATTGGTTCAAGCCTGGTTAAACCCTTGTTAATTGACAGTTCTTCAAGAGCCAGTTTTAGCCTAGTTTTTCTGGTTATTGAATGAGAAATCATGCTTGACAGAAAAACCCTGGTATACCAGGATAACCTGGTTTATTGACTTACTTTAAGAGCCTGGTAAAGCCTAGTTTACCAGTCTTGCCAAGCTAACTAGGAATACCCTGGTTAACCAGGCTTTTTGCACATTGGGTTCAAGCCTGGTAAGCGTGGTTCATTCAGAATTTCACGAGCCTGGTTAAAGTCTGGTTTTCCTGGTTCTTAGAATAACCAAGCTTACCCGACTTACCAGGAATACCCTGGTTAACCAGGCTTTTTGCACATATGGTAAAGTCTGGTAAGCTTGGTTCATTTAAAACTTTAAGAGCCTGGTTAAAGTCTGGTTTTCCTGGTTCTAAGGATAACCAGGCTTACCAGGCTTACCAGGTTTACCCTGGTTAACCAGGCTTTTTGCACATTTGTTAAAGTCTGGTAAGCCTAAAACCAGAAAAGTCTGGTTGGTTCAACCAGGCCTTGCACCCTGGTAAACCCTGGTTTAACCAGGCTTTTGGCGCAAGGGCAGTGTTGCAGGAGTGTCAGAGGCCGTGAAGGCGGTGTTACAATCACGTGTCAGTAAACTGTCGTACTAAAACTGCTTGAAAACTGATTTTTAAAAAAAAGAAATTTCATTGGCATATTATAAGAATGAGATTTCCGCCGCGAATAGTGGAAAAAGGGAATGGAGGTAAAACCATGTGAAAAAAGAGAAGGTTGGAAAAGGAAAATGGGAGAGAGGAGGCAAGCCCTCTTGGAAAGCAAACCGTGAAAGAATACAGGTAGCCTGTTATCTGTTTGGAAAGGCCTATGAAAAAGTGAAAATAAAAGAAAGAGAAGAAATGTAAGAGGAAAAAACGATAGGGAACGAAAAATTCAGAGAAATGAAATGAAAGAAAGAAGTTTTCTGTACAAACGGATATGGAAAAAGGAATTAAAGGGAGGAGAGCATTTCAAAGCAGACATAATCTGGGGCATTGTAAAAAACAGCGATCCGACTTACAATGAGAAAGAAAACGCCAGAAAAGAGTAAGAAGCGAAAAAGGTCAGAGTGGAGAAAAAATGTTGACGATAAAACAAAAGAACGAAACCAATAGAAGAGGAATAGTTGACAACTCTTTAAGTTGCGACCATGTTGGTTGCCATGGCGCTTAAAATTTTGGAGCTGGCGACTTGATTTGTAAAAAAAGTCTTCCTAAACCAAAAGAGTTGGTTGCCAAATGGCGGCCAAGTAAAAATTTTAACTTGAAGGGTTGGTTGAAGAAAATAATTACGATAGAAAAAGAGGAGGAGGATAACATTTTTTATTATTATTTAATTTCACCAACGCACACCAAGCGACAACATCAAAACTTTACAGTCTTGATACATTTGTGTAAATGTTTAAAAGTGAAATAAACCCCTCTGGACTAAATCAGGGACAACTGGTATTCTGCAAAAAAAAAAACTATGTGGTTTATTGGTGTTGAAGTGGAGCAAGAGACGAGTGCATCCCCTCCAAAAAAAATCCTGGACCCGCCCCTGTGAATGAAAGCACGTATAGAAAAGAGTTGAAAACATCCGTTTGAATTTACAACGGACGGCATCTTATTACAGTAATTAAGAAAATACTTGTGTTTAAACAAAATTATAAAGGTATCTGTTGACAAAAACTCTTTTAAAGCGCTTTGTCTCAAACAAATGCAGCAAATGGGAGAACAAAGTTATGACTCCTCCCTCGTGCATGCTGAGTTCTGCATGAGGAAGGTAATCAGTCATATTTTCTAGTACTAGGCTAATGGGGATGTGCCCGCTGGATGGAGGTCGCATTTTTACGACTGCATTAGCTCTAAAGGGGTTGCATTTTCAATAGAGTTCCTTAGTCCTAAGGGTAATCAACATCAATTTTCTCCAAATGGTTATGAGATTTTTTTTACTTTATTTACGGGAGGGCATGGATTTCAGTCTGGAGAATTTGTATGTGGATATCGAGGCTTAACCTTGTTACCAATTTTGCCTAAAGTACCTTGTTACCGGTTCTAATCATTACACCTACTGATAGGGTCGAACTTTACCCCACACTGAAGAAATTTGTCCATTTTACTAAGACACTTGAATACCTTGTTGTGTTGAATTTGAACAAGGTCTCTGAGTTATTTGCTCATCTCTACCTAACTTTATGCTTTAAATACGTCTGAGAAAAAATAGAGGTCTTTTGTGGTTTCCAATCATGAATGGGAACACTGATTCTGTAACATACATAATGTACCAATCACAATATGGTATCCATAACGACTATTCTACGACTGTAGTGAAATTGTTATGTTGAAATGGAATTCTCTCTCTCAGTTATACGCTTGTCTCTACCTATAATTTTATGCTTTAAATAGTTCTTATAAAGACAGGTCTCTGTTTTGTTTCCAGTCATTGCAGTGCATGTGAACATTCTGGAAAACACAATGTACCATTCAAAAGATGGTATCCATATAACGACTATTCTACGACTGTATTGAAAGTTCAGTCCAGCCCTCTGAACATTTTTTTCCTTTTCACAACCATGGTTACTCTCGTTTTGTCCTGGAAGAGAGAGAAAAATAAAGTTGACATTGTATGGATTGAACTGCGGGATGGACAAATAAATGAAGAGAGAATATGATCTTCTCTGCATTTATTACAGTGTGTCCTGTTTAAAATACTATTTACACTCTTCCACGTTTTTCCTCTTTCCCGAGCGCGTCTCGCCTTTCTCACGTGGAATGATTTTCACGCGCGCTCGCGTTTCGCTCGCTCTACTATACTTGAGGGAAAAGTAGGGACTACTCGTAGTCTACTTTTGACGTGGACAAGTTAGGAAAAATCTGTCGACACCACTGGAAAGAGCGTCTTAAAATGAGTAAAATTGCCCAGTTTGAAAGTGATTACTAAAACTATTACTAAAACGTACAGATGCTTACTAAGACTATTACCTGTATGAAGCAGCCAAATTGTTGTTGGTTTTGTTCTTTTCACTGGGTCCCTTCTGGAGGTAAGTCTACACTCGAAAACCTGCGAATTTTAGAAAGAAAAATGTTTATTACGGTTAGTTTACAACGGCAACAGCATTTGACTTCAACTATCAGAATTTTTCAGCTTTGTTGTTTTTTTGGGCAAATCGATCTCTTTAGCTTGTGTGCTTTGCTTCCTCATGTTAGGTCACGTGATGATACCCCGGAAAACCCTTCAGTCTATTGTTGTCCTATACGCCACGTCCACATTTCCCATAATGCACGTTATTAACCCCCCTACCCCCGCCCCCCAAATTTTGTATAAGCATTGTTTTAAACTTCTCTTGGGACGGCTGTAATACCCAGGAGAAATGAAAAACAAAGGTTGCGCAAAATTTGGGGGGACAAATAAGGTGCATTGTGGGAAATATGGAAATGGTATGTAGAGCGTTTTCGCATGACGTCACGGCGGCCATGTTGGTGTTGGGGAATGAATGGTTAAGTAGCTGTATAAAGCCCGGCTAACACGTGCTTCTTGTTATACGTTATACTCTGCCTACTGGATCATTTAGTGTCCCTTCCCCCTCCCTGCAATAACGAATATTAGCTACTATCATATGACCCGTACGGCCCGCGCGCAATCTTGTTGGAAAACCATATAAAAAAATCCCGTATGAGGGCCAAAAGCCTCAAGTGATAGGGACGGAAAAACGCCTACGGCCCTGCTTAAAAAGTGTTCTGATCGATGAGGGCTTGCTCCGTCAGAACAATTTTAAAAAACACAACGGTCATGTGATAGAATACTTATTGACTGAGTTAGGTCGGGTCGAACGGGGAAATATTTGGCTCTCGGTCAGGACGCATGGACCTCGCTATGTTTTCCTGTCCGGCCCTCATCATTATACTTTTTTGGAAAACTGCCTACCTCCCTGTAACAATTATTACCGGAGTATTAAGCCGGACAAGAAGACGAAGTGAATTGAGCAACTTCAAGATGGCGGTTCAACAACAACTCTTTAATCCATGAAAGCGAGGCTAATACGTCACGACTTACAATATCTCAATGTTAACCAATGTTAACCAATATTGTCACATCCTCCCCTTTTTTTTTTTTTTGATAATGGCAAAACTTAACAATGATACTGCAAAACTAAGCTTATTAAACAAAGAATATACTGAAAGTGCAGTGTGTTATTTTCTGAACTACTGTTCTAAAGTCTCAGTTCCTGGAAATCGATGTTACGGAAGAAAAATAAAATGATAACGATTAAGTCTTAACATAGTCTTGGAATCTAACGGGCTCTTTGATGACACGTCCTGAGCGAGTACGCACAGGTGATGATTGCTTGGTGGACTTTGCTTCCAGGTGGCCCTTCTGGCTGTTCGCAGCTTGTGTGTTTAGCAATCCGGTATCTGGACTCTGTTGGGGTCCAGGTAGTGGATCTGGTGCAGGTAGTGTATCTGGTACTGGTACAGGAGGGCTCTTGACCAGGTGCTGCCTATTGCGTCTATAGGTGGACCCGTGTGACTGGATTTCGTAGGACCTCTCATCTAATCGCTTTGTCACTTTACCCTTGTCCCAATCATGTTTGCCGAGCACAAATGGCTTCATTCTGACAGTGTCGCCAACATTCAGGGCTGGAAGATCAGGGGCTAACCGGTTGTAATAACACTGCTGCCTCTTTTGGTTTAACTGGAGTTGTTCCATCTCATAGAGATTTGGTGGGTTTCTGGGTTCCAGGAGTGATCTTGTGGATGGTAGCAGACTTCTTGTCCTTCTTCCCAGAAGACGCTGTGCTGGGCTACTAGCAACACCTTGAGTTGGTATGTTCCGGATATTGAGTAGAGCCAGGTTCTGGTCTTCTCCTGACTTTGATGTCTTGCGTAACATTCTTTTCGCAGTTTTCACAGCCGATTCAACCTTTCTGTTTGCTTTGCTGTGGTACGGTGATGTGGTAGTGTGTTCAATGCCCCATTTCTTTGTAAAAGACTTGAATTCGCTGGATGTAAACTGGGGACCATTATCTGTGACCAGTTGCCTGGGGATACCATACCGCGCCAGGTGTGACTTCAACTTTTTGATCACAGTTGATGACTTGGTGTTGGTGAGTGGATCCAACTCCCAGAAGTTAGACTTGTAGCAGACGGTGACGAGGTACTCTTTGTCATGATAAGTGAAGAGGTCTGCTCCAATTTTCTCCCATGCTCCTTCAGGGACTTCATGAGACATAAGCGTCTCTTTGCAAGGTGTCAGTTCATTCTCTCTGCATGTCTCACAGGTGCGAATCCACGCTTTTAATTCCTTGTTCATTCCTGGCCAATAGACATGTTCCCTTGCGCGGCGCAGGCAGGCTTCAATTTCTTGGTGTCCGCTATGGATGTCTTTCTTGACTGCTGCTCGCATTCCTTTAGGTATCACAAGTCGCTCGCCGCGGAATATCAAGCCGTCTGTAACTGCAAGTTCATCCCTGACACTGAAGTAGGGGGTAACGAGGGGTGGTAGTGATTTCTCGTCTGCTGGCCAACCTTCTTGTATTATGCATTTCAGCTGTTGAAGAGAGGTATCGTCACTGGTGTGCTGGCGGATCTCATGAATCTTCTCTTCAGGCATGATCAGATAGGAGAGGGCATTTATGGTCTCGAACTCTTCTTGTCCACAATCAGAGGTTCTCGGCAGGTGAGCTCTGCTGAGCGTGTCGGCTAGGTACATTTCTTTACCATTTAGGTATCTAACTTCGATGTCATATGCCAGGGCGCGCATTAACATTCCCTGTAAGCGCTTAGGAGCTCTGTCCAGGGGCTTCTTCACGATGCTTGCAAGTGGTTTATGATCTGAATACACAGTCACAGGACGACCAAACGTGTACTGGTGCCATTTTTCTAGGGAAAACACAATCGCGAGCATCTCCTTCTCTATGGTGGCATATCTGGCTTCTGCTTCACTCAAAGCCCGGCTGGCGTATGCTAGTGGCTGGCCGTCTTGAAGGAGGGCGGCTCCCAGCCCCTGTCCACTAGCATCACATTGGATCGTTAGGCTTTTACTTGGATCAAAGTAGGCTAGTACAGGTGCTTGTGTCAGCAAGCGCTTCATCTCTGTAAAAGCTTTCTCGTGCACAGCATCCCACGTCCACTCAGAGGTGGGGCGGGCTAGGTCATAGATTGGACGCATCACATCAGACAGGTTTGGAACAAATTTAGACAGGTAATTCACAGTTCCTCTTAGTCTTTCCACTGCTGCTTTGTCTTGAGGAGGTGCCATGTTTTGGACTGCTTCAACTTTGGAGGGGTCTGGCTTGAGGCCATCACTGGTCAACACGTGGCCCATGAACGGGATCTCGTTGAGACCAAAACGACACTTCTCTTTGCTCAAGGTGATACCCTTATCGACACAGCACTTGAGGAAGGTACAGACACGTGCATCGTGTTCTTCATCTGTTCGACCCCAAATAATCACATCGTCAGCGATACAGCGGACTCCCTCAAGGCCTTCAAGAGCATGATGTAGTCGTTTTTGGAAGATTTCACTGCTGACTTTCAAACCAAATGGGAGACGAAGCCACCGATAGCGTCCGAAAGGCGTGGCAAACGTGGTCAACAAACTTGATGCATGATCGAGCTCACAGTGAAGGTACCCAGACTTGAGATCACAAACAGAGAATACTTTCGCCTTGGTAAGGTCTGGAAGAACATCTTCTAGAGTGGGAAGCTTGTAGTGTTCACGTTTCAGTGCTTCATTAAGAGGTCTTGGGTCAATGCAGATACGAATTCCAGCTTTCTTTTCAGCAACAGACATTTGACTGACCCAGTCAGTAGGTTCATCCACAGGCACAATGATTCCTGCATCCACTAAACGCTGAAGTTCATCTCTGACAACTTGTTTTCTAGACTCAGGCAGAGTGCGGGCACAACGGACGACAGGAGTGGAACCTTCAATGGTTGTTAAGTGGTCTTTCTTCCCAGGTAGGGTACCAGGGGTGTCTTTAAAGGCATCAGGAAACTGTTTGAAGTATTGGCTACCATGGGTGACAACATTAACTGCTTTAAACTTGTCATAATGGACACTCATGAGATTCATCTTCTGTGCAGCAATACAGCTGAGGAGAGGTGTGAAGTGGTTGTCAACAATGACAAAGTCCACCTTGTACTTCTTCTTAGTGGTGGGGTTCTTGACTTTGACCTCACACTTGCCAAGGGCAGGTAAAGACGTTTTGTTCCACATCTGAAGATGAACCCTCTCAGGACGAATAGCGTGCTGATCCCCCAGGTAGTGCTTTGGAAGAATACAAACTGTAGCCCCACAGTCAATTTGCATTCTGACAGGCCTTTTGTTGATTTCCATTTCGCAGAAAATAAGCTGGTTGCCAGGGTTTACTGAATTGACAACTTGATCTTCAAAAGCTGTTACAGTGCTAATTGTTCCAGTGCTGCTTTCAGATGAATCAGAGGAGTAACCATCAGCAAGAGAGTTGACACCTTGGTGTTTACACTTCTTTGAGGCTTTGAAGTGATTTCTTTCACCACAGGCTGCACAGGTTTTTCCCCAGGCAGGGCACAATTCTTTTTTCATCACATGAATTTGAAGACAGTATAGACACTTCTTCTTTACAGGTTTCTGATCATCACTTTGGGGAGGTTTCTTGGTTTTATGCTGGTGTTTATCTAGGCCTGACTTCTTTGTCTTCTTCGATATATCCTTGATCTTATTAATTTCTTCATTTTTCAGGGCCTTCATGTGAAGAGAAGCAGCTTCCATTCCTCGACAGATGTCAACAGCTTTATTCAGAGTCAAATCATGAGTAGAGAGTAGCTCTTCGCGTGTTTTGTCATCCGAGATGCCTAAGAGCAGGCGGTCCATAATCAACAAATCTCGCATGCAGTCACAGAAACCACAAGTTTTAGCCATGTTTCGCAGAACTGAAAGATACTCATCAATTGACTCACCAGAAGCTTGATCTCTACGGTTGAACTGAAAACGTTCAAAGAATTCCTGAGTTTGACCGAGAAAATGCTGATCGTACTTGACTAGAATATCTGCCATCTTGTTACGGTCCTCGCCTTCGGAGAATTTCATGCCGTTGAAAATTCGCATGGCTTCTATTCCAATGCTATGCAGTAAAATGGCGCACTTGTAGTCTTCTGGCTGGTTGTTTAAGCCCGTGATGATACAGTAATTTTCCCATCGTTGTTTCCAGATTTTCCAGTTGTCGGCCCGATCGCCTTCGATCTCTAGAGGTTGCGGAGGAGAAACTTGTGGCCGACGAAAAGCAGGAGCTGAAGCTTGCGGTCCAGAAGCTTGACTGTCAGAATCAGTAGGCATTGTTTACCGCTGCCACCATGTAACAATTATTACCGGTGTATTAAGCCGGACAAGAAGACGAAGTGAATTGAGCAACTTCAAGATGGCGGTTCAACAACAACTCTTTAATCCATGAAAGCGAGGCTAATACGTCACGACTTACAATATCTCAATGTTAACCAATGTTAACCAATATTGTCACACTCCCCGCCCCCAAGCCAACATTTTGCCAGAAGTGACAGGTAAACGTTAATGTTGGCTGAGGGGAGGGGTAGCTGGGCCGTTTCCCAGAAACGTATAATGATCTGAAATTATCCTTACCTCTTTTTTATCCTGAACATAAATACTGTGGTGATGACGGCGCTCAGAACCAGAAAGAAAATACTCAAAGACCAAGTTGCCACGATAGTGTTGAACTTCTTTTCTGCTGTAAAAAGATTGATTGGATACTTACTTCACTAAGCAAAGAAAACCTCACAGTACTCCTTTCTCACGTCACGTTAGCGCCATTTTACTGGGGCTGTCCGAATTGCGCAGTGGTGTAATGCTAAGTGCCCCGGTCTTTGGATCGAAAGGTGTTGTGTTCTTAAACAAGACGCATGCTCACAATTTTATGAATATAGTTATTGGACAATGGTAGCCGTTTTTCACATTAATGGTAGCCCGAAATGGAGCATGGTTTTAGAGACTCTCAAGGGTTTTA
This sequence comes from Porites lutea, assembly GCF_958299795.1. Classification (NCBI taxonomy): domain Eukaryota; kingdom Metazoa; phylum Cnidaria; class Anthozoa; order Scleractinia; family Poritidae; genus Porites; species Porites lutea. The sequence goes on from NC_133212.1 coordinate 17,868,349, forward strand.
CTCCATCCCGATAAAAAGAAAATGTCTGTGATAGCGAGGTGTCCGTAGTAAGTGCATCACCATAAAGCGGCCACTCCCGATTTTCCCGCTCGGTGGTTTGTAGTAATGACTGGACTAAAGGAAACATTTTGATATAATAAACACTTAATGACTGTTCCAGAGGGAAACAGTTAATTTTGCTTCGCAAGAATCTTAATGTTTACCGAGGCGGAGCCGAGGGAAACATTGATATTCGATTCGTCATAGATTATGTTGCCCGCTCAGAGATTTTGGCGGGAAACAGTTTAATTGTTAGATGTCATGTGACCTCGAAGTACCCAATACGAGCCCGCGCTTTTGGGGAAAACTTTCCAAATATATAACAATAAAGATTGTTTTTACACGCACACAAAAGAGTGTGGGCCCTGCTGTCAGTGCTGTTGCTATTTTACTTTCGACATTTGTTACAAATTAACATGCTTTTGTTACAGCTGTTGTTGTTTCATGAAGACCTCATGTTGGTTTCCTATAAGAGGGCACGTATATGACGGCAGAAAACCAGCAAAAATTTCTGTTATTAAGTTTTCCGATGGCGGACTGAAGTCCTCGTTCGAAAAGCTCATGAAAATTAAAATTGATACCTATTCCAATACAGGGATTGTTCGGATAACAAAACCTTGAAGTAAAATTCTCTTAGTTTTCAACCTACTTGGCAGCTTTCTCGGGCGTCTTTTAAATTGTACGTCACGCAAGGCTTAGAAATTCAAGTTTTAATGCCCTCGATGACGAAACGAAGTACCGTGCGAGCAGAGGCCCTTCAATCTTCCTTTAGATGCACAAATGCTGTTGTTTTTGTTGTTGTTTTGCTTCTATGGAGATAGACGCCATGTTGGTGTCAGAAACACTTTTTGTTGTGTTTTCTTGCCGGGAGTGCGTGAATTCATTGTTCGAGGAGCTAATAAACATTTAAATTAGTTGTTATTCTAATTTAAAGACTGGTGTTTACTGCTGTTAGCTCATAAAAGGAAAGCTCAGAAGACTGAATGATATAATTTTTTAATTTGAATTTTGATGTTTTCAAGCGGAGAGTGCCTTAGGCACGCACGCTGATATAGTGCTTAAATAATACCTGTCCTTTGGCGCAATTATTTGAGTAAACAACTGTAGAGCAGGCTTTTTTGGCGCCGTGAATCCTTGACTAAAGTCCAAAGAAGAGTTTCGATCAGCCATAAAGCAAAAGCGTGGAGAAATGGTGTATGATGACTCGCTTTCGCTTACTAAAACGGCAAAATCTAGAGAAACTTAGAAACGTAGTCTTCCATTTTCGGACCAAGTGAAATCGATTAAGATGTTTTATTAACTTCAATTAACTCGATTTTCAGTTTGCCCTAATTCTTGTGAACGGGACCCTAGAGTTTTGCTTTGTTATTTGGGATGTCGTATACTTGTATATGTAAGCGCTCCTCCTTTTCAAGAGGTATTTTTGGTACGTTGTTTTCTTATCTTTTGAACAAAGTATCGTCACTGTATCGTTATTGAAATCATGTCGAATAAAGTACAGCTGCGAAATGTGTCTCGAGAATTTGTCTCAAGAAGTGCTCGTGTGGGAACAAAGGCTATCAGGGAAACAAAACTAAAAATCGTAGAAAACCCCCTTCTGACCAATAGATTGCACTTTTTACAAAAAAAAAATACCGCTATGGATTCCTCGTTAAACAAACACCGCTAATAAGCGCACACTTGGCCCTGAATAGTCTTAGCCACATCAATACAACAAGGCCTGTCGGTAATTATTTAAACGCAGTTTAGTCATTGTTTAACAAAACGCGTTCCTTGGCCATTTTTAGTTTGTCTAACACTTTTATCTTTTTCCTAGTCAATGCTTAACGCTTCCATGAAATTGTTCGCGATAGTGGAAGTTTAAAACATCAATAATCGTGAATAGTTCCATGTAGATAAATGCAGCTATTGTCGAATCACTTGTGTCATACGTTCTAGCTATAATTGCTCAGGCTTTCCAATTTTTGTTATCTTGTTTTGCACGGTTCGCATGCTGATTACTGTTAGTACTGTGAAAATTTACCAACCTGAAAGGCTTAACGCTTCTCCAAAAAGCCAAAGTACTATGAAAATCACGCTCAGAGCCATAGATCTCTTGCTGAAGGACATAGCTGATGATTGTTGATAGCAGAGAAGTGAACTCGACAAACCAGATCAACGCAGCGCAGTGTGTTGACTGGCTACTGATTACCGGGGGTATGTTCCCGAGGGCTGTCTTGCGTGCATGCGTATAAATCATAAAGCCGGTGTGGCATTGTCGTCATGACCACGTTGTCATAGTGACCACTTAATGACTAGGCAATCTAGATAACGAAGCTTAATTTTACAAGCCATTTAACCCCCTGTCATGATAATTTGAGACATTACTTTGCAGCACGAACAGTGCAAGAATCCTACATTTCACTAAGAATAATAGGCCTAAGTAGGAAAGTCTAACTGCGTAGGGCTTTCTGTGACAGACAATTCACTCAGATGAGCGAAGACAGAAAAGAAGGGAAGGTTGAAAAAACTGTCGTGATCCAGGTCAACTTCGGCGACAATGGGTACTTTCTTAACAAAAATTCCGGCTCGAAATTTAGGAAGTAAAACGTGCTTAATAGATACATTCCGGTTCCACTAGCAAGATACGGAAGAGCGGTACTTGGGACAACCGTTATGCCAGAATGGAAGGGAGATTTTGCTCTAACTGGTAGGACTGGTCAAAGTGGACCCCCATCTTCAAAGGTTGTCACAAATATTCCGGTCAGACCGAATTGAATTGGTCCTTTCCATTTTATTTCCAACCAAAATTTCCGGAATTTTAGGTTGAATGGAAAGCGCCCGAAGGTGTGAATGCTGCCAGACAGAGGGCGTGCAATGTGCATGAAACCGCGTTAATACCGACACTAAATGGGCAAAAGAAAGTGTACGTATATTTGATAAACAGGTTAAATTAAGATAGTGCTAAGCACAAGGAAAACTGTCCATGATAATGAAGTGCCCGGAATTAAGCGGGTGTCCGTATGAATCGGGGTTTGACAGTACTCTTAAATAACGCACATTTTGAAGTCTATCTTTGTGCATCTTTTGCCTCGCGCTCAAGTTCTCCGAAACCTAGTTTTTATTGGTCTTTGAAAACTCTTCTGACGCTTGCAAATGTTATTGGGATACGCCAGGGCAGTTTTTTAAAGTCATTTATCCATCGTCTCCTAATATCAGCCAAACAACGTTCCAAAGGATCCAAAATTCTATTCCAAAAACAGATGCTGCTGACCTCATGCAAGGGCGGATCTAGGGGGAGGGTGCAGGGGGTGCGCACCCCCCCCCCCCGAGATGACCTGCGGTTTTTTAATACAATTGGTATTCTGCAAAAAAAAAAAAACTATGTGGTTTATTGGTGTTGAAGTAGAGCAAGAGACGAGTGCACCCCTTCCTAAAAAAAATCCTGGATCCGCCCCTGTCATGTATTGTAGCCAAATTATTGACAATGAAACGGAACGTCTGCTTTGTACAGTTTGTAAAGCAACCCCCAAACCAGACGCTTCAATATTTCTATACCGAAAATACACTACCAGGTTAACCCTGCCTCATCGTATCCAGTAACAGGCAGCCCACTAAACCTCTTAGATAATTCTTAAACCATCATTTTGACTTTGCACAAGTAAGCCATGTTTAGGGACGAGTTGGAGACAACGGGAGAAAAAAGTCGCAAGAAGTCGACCAGGTTTTCCTTCTTGATCAATGATCATCTTGCGATGACCCAGCCAAAACAAAAACAGTGTAGAAACTGCCTTCTCTAATACCCTTACAACAGATTAGACAGTCAAAGACAGCACACTGTATTTGAAAAAAGCTACAAAAAAAAACTTTAATAACTGGAAAACTACCTGACAATGATTTTCTTGTTACCTATATTTCATCGACATTTCCATGACATTCCCTCGGATACACGTATCAACACCGCATCATCAAAACTGAAACACTTACTGTAAACAACCTTTCTTTCTTTCAACAAACACTATCTCTACTTACAAACACATGAGAGTGCTAGAATGCAACTTTCAAGCCGATCTGTTACTAGGCAAATTCGAAACACAATAAATTGTTCTAATCTGCTGCTAACAGCAGCAAAGCTTATTAACAGCTAAGAAGCACCCTCTATAGAAGTTTACATGTAGTAAACTATTTTATTTACATCTTTTGCATCTTCGAAAACCCTATAATTGGATGAACGTCAAAAGCTTATCTAACTTCATCGCTTTCATTCTAAAAAAAATGATAATAATCATAATAACAATCAAACAAAAAAATTAAAAAAAAACTCGATGTAAGAGAATAAAAGGTAAATAAGCACTAATGTCATAATAAAACGCTAGGTACTTGATCAGTAGGCGTGTCTATATAATAAAAGGTAAATAAGCACTTATGTCATAATAAAACGCTAAGTACTCTATTTCTACGTACGCTGATCACTAGGCATAAATATTGCCGCTACAAGTCTAAACCTTTATTCTTGTTGTGGATGTGACTGATTTCAAGTTTTGACCGATTTTTCGATCCAGTTCAGTGTACCCTGAAAGAAATCCGTGCATACATATACGTTAGTCTTCATCCTCAAAGAGGCTTTTGGTTTTAAGAAAACCCACGAAAGTTGTGTTCGAGGTACTGAGCACAGTCGCACCCCGGCTGCTTGTGCTCTACATCCTATTAAAAGCCGAACGTTTTCCCTGCTTTTACATGTTACTTGCTTCTTTACATCGATGAAACAGCTCTTAGTAGAATATTCAAATTACTAGCTGCCTAGCTTTTTATGTTACGTTTTCAGTACAAAGCAAGCAATTATCAGCAAGACAACAATTCCAATGCACATCACGGCAACAGCTACCGCCATCAGGGAAATGATGGTGTTTTTGTCCTTTTCTGAAATTTAAAAAAGAAAAAAAAAAGATAAAGAAAAGTCATTTACTAGCGATTAACGATTCCACCGGTACCCCTTTGGAAGCTACCAAAGCAAGCCCTTTACGGCCTTGATAGAGAGGAAAAGCGTTACGTCACGTTACCATTGTAGCAAATGTTTGGATGACAAAAAACCAAAAATTCACTTAAAAAGTAAATTCGCACTGTTTCAAACTTCATCGATCTTATTCAATTTCATTTAATTTGTCAAATGTTGGCGAATTTTCTGGGGTTGAATCCGAAAGGACCGTATCTGAGTTTAGAAAGAGAAAAGGAAACGTTTGTGTTGTGTCCTCCTACTCCGTAAAGCGGGCGCGTGAAATTAGGAATTTTCATGTCGCAGTCGTGCAACGATGGCTAAAACCTGTGCAAAGTTGTTTTCCTTGTTAATATAAACCTATTGCTTTTTTGTCGTTCTCGTTGCCGTCGCCGTCGTCGTTGCTTAAGCTCCCTTAGTGTGATCCAAAAATTTTGCTACCATGATAACGTGACCTCACACTTCTCCTCTCTGTTGGTTTTACTCCATTTTTCGAATTACTCTTTATCCCAATGGCTGAAATGCCGTAAACCGCCGATTATACCCCCACCCCCAACTATAAGTAACTATTATAAAAACTAAGAGTGCAACTATTGCTTGTTTTCTTCTCCTCCTTTCCTTCCCCTCGCTTTTCTTTTTCTCCTTTCCTCTTCCTTCGTTACTTTGATTTTCAGAGCTTCTCGGGTTAAAGAAACCTGCCTTTTGACACCTTTGCACTCAAATGACAGTCACTGAAAATTTCGTTAGGTTGGTTTTCAAAAAAATGGTCCGATATAGATCCTGTTATAAGACCCCTTACCCTGGTTTTGGATTACTGTTCAATACTGTTACACCTATGTGAAGGACAAAGATAACGAACCACGTACCCAAATCATCATCACCCGTTTGCCCACCAGTAACAGCCCCATCGCCGGGGCCCACAGAAGATGGCACAGCTAATGATGTTTGCTGAGCCGATGATGGCGCAAAAACCTGCGATGAATATGGTTTCGTGACATGTGACACTGAATATGTCATCGCTGTTGAGGCAGACACTGAGTTTGACTCCGAAAATGATGGTGACGGCGACATTGACGCTGAAACCGATGCCGAGACTGACCTAGATGGCGACATCGACTGCGACATTGATGTTGACATGGAATGTGACATTGACGTTGAGGCATACACTGATATTGATGCCGAGAATGACGTAGATGGCGACATTGATGTTGTAGTAGAAGTTGACATGGAATTCGATGTTGAAAGAGATAGTGAAGCTGATGGTGAGGCTGCCATAGATGGTGACATTGACGGTGAACTAGACGTTGAATTAGACGCTGAGGCTTGGGTAGATGGCGACATCGACTGCGACGTTGATGTTGACATGGAATGTGACATTGATGTCGAGGCAGACACTGATATTGATGCCGAGATTGACGTAGATGGCCACATTGATGTTGAAGTAGAAGTTGACATTGAATCTGACATCGATGTTGAAAGAGACAGTGAAGTTGATGGTGAAGCTGACATAGATGGTGACATCGACGGTGGAGTAGACGCTGAATCAGACGCTGAGGCCGATTTAGATGGCGGCAATGCCGTTGACATTGACTGCGATATTGATGTTGAGGCAGACACTGAAGTTGATGTCGAGGCTGAAGTAGATGGCGACAATGACGTTGACATTGACTGTAATATTGATGTAGATATGGAATGTGACATTGATGTTGAGGCAGACACTGAAGTTGATGTCGAGGCTGAAGTAGATGGCGACAATGACGTTGACATTGACTGCGATATTGATGTTGATATGGAATATGACATTGATGTTGAGGCAGACACTGAAGTTAATGTGGAGGCTGAAGTAGATGGCGACAATGAGGTTGACATTGACTGCGATATTGATGTTGACATGGAATATGACATTGATGTTGAGGCAGACACTGAAGTTGATGTCGAGGCTGAAGTAGATGGCGACAATGAGGTTGACATTGACTGCGATATTGATGTTGACATGGAATGTGACATTGATGTTGAGGCAGACACTGAAGTTGATGTCGAGGCTGAGGTAGATGGCGACAATGAGGTTGACATTGACTGCGATATTGATGTAGATATGGAATGTGACATTGATGTTGAGGTAGACACTGAAGATGATGTCGAGGTTGAAGTAGATGGCGGCAATGACGTTGACATTGACTGCGATATTGATGTTGACATGGAATTTAACATTGATGTTGAGGCAGACACTGAAGTTGATGTCGAGGCTGAGGTGGATGGTGATACAGATTGTGACAACGATATTGACTGAGACACCGAAAGTGATGTTGACGGCGGAGCTGAAACAAAAAAAGAAGTGTTTACTTTAGTATTTAAAATGGCTTTTCGTGCGCATCTTAAATCTCTACATTTATTTCCGGTTAAATACCCAATTTTTCCAAAGTTTTACAGTTTTCCAATGTCTCTTACAGTAAACTAGCAAGGAAATGATAATGGATATGTCTGACGGCAAATGAAAAAGAGCACAATCTGACCTCTCACGTCCTAAACTCAAATGCACATAAGTTCACAAATTTTTAACTGCCAAGCAAGATAGATTACAGGGGCACCCAACGACGGTGTCTTAAATACAATGAAAACACTTTTTAGGCTATCCAGAGTGCTTTTACATCTCTAGAAATGCATTCTAACCGGCGCTATAAAATTTGTATCAATTAAGTCATCCTGGGGGAACTTGACTCTTTTCGAAATTATGAGGGATTCAGTATTATTTTCCCGAAAATGTTACATGCAATTTAACATATCACGAAAGTGATAATTTTTGTGATTCCTCTCTCCATCACATTTTTGAATCCGAAAATGAAAAATAGTCTAACATTGGTAGTGAAATGTGAAAAATTAAACTTCAGAAAATCGTAGGGAATTTGTTAGATAAACTTCGAAAATTGTACATAAATGGAATTGTCATCTAGAAATTGTTAGCCGTCCTCAAGCTATAGAAAACTGAGGGCAATATTTGCTTCTCCGAACAAGCCAGATATTTTACAGAAAATAGTCGTTGGGTGCCCCTGAGATTATTATAGGTAATAGCATGATTAGTAGTGATATTTGGCATAAATACCACGAGTGATATTCCAAAATTGTTATACGTAATTTCACGAGCCGTTAGGCGCTGTGAAATGTGAGACAATTTTAAAATATCACGGGAGGTATTTGTGCCAAATATCACGTACAAATCATGCTATTATTTGTTTATACTACTACCCGCAAAAGGTTTGTAATTTTCACATGTAGGTATTTCAAATTAAGCTGAAATACCACTGCTCTAAGCCAATCAAATTGCAGAAATTTGTCATGTAGTAGTATAATATCTGTTATACTACTACATGAGAAATGTCTGCAATCTGATTGGCTTCGAGCAGTGGTATTTCAGCTTAATTTGAAATACCTGCATGTGAAAATTACAAACCTTTTGCGGGTAGTAGTAAAAACAAAATAATAATAGCATGATTTGTAGTGATATTTGGCATAAATACCACTCGTGATATTTCAAAATTGTCTCAATTTTGAAATATCACTCGTGGTTTTTATGCCAAATATCAATACAAATCATGCTATTACCTATACTAATCCGGTGGTGAATTCGACAGAAATACAAATAAAACCGCCAGGAGTCCATAGAAACTGGTTCTAGGTATTAGGTAGGTATAATCTACTAACCTGCCAGCCTGTAAGAGAGAGATAAATTACAGCCCAAACAGCCTGTGCGAATTAGGCAAGAATTGAACATTCAAGATTAGGCCATCAGAAACAGCTTTTCTCGGTGTGCAATTTTCTGCAGCACGCTGAGTTCTAATGTCCCTGCGGTCTGATTGTACTGTTGCGGATTATTGTTTGAAGTAACTTACTCCGGTGAATTAAGGAATGGGTCCTCGTTACATGCGGGGTTTTATGACTAGATCTTGTTTTTTCCAGTATCTTCCTTTATTTTAATCTTAGACCGCTGTATTTAAGACCAGAACCACTTTGGACCTTAAACATTCTTTTTTTAGATCACGTGATCAGCCACGCCCATAATTATGCAAAATTTGGACTTTGCAGATTACACCAGTTTACTGAATGTGACCACAATCGTTTTTCCTTCCATAATATTTCATTTACAGTCAAATAAGCTAAATTAATCGGGGATTTGTGAAATGATCCATTCCTTCGTAATTATTAGATATTTTTCTCTCGTCCCAGTCTCCCTCTTAACAAGAAACGTTATAGTTTACAAAACGTAGATAATTTAAGAAAACCCCGATTAATTCCATAAACTTTGTGTCAATAGCCATTGACAAAAAGTAAATTAAATTACAAGTGTTATTTATAAAGTGGTGTAAATTTGGATTGAAATAAAAAGTCAAAAATGGGTGTGGTAAGTCACGTGACACAGATAATACATTAGTAATAATGAAAAATGTATGCTAATGGGAAGTAGATATTGAATTTACAATATCAATGCGAAAGGTAAAATCCCTCTTAAAACAGACCACCCCCCTCCAAATTTGCAGTGCCCCATTCCTTAATTCACCGGAGTATTAATGTATTAACAGGAACTTCGCTTTTAGCACGATAACATAACAATATTACCCCTACCAATTCTAGTTAGCTAGATATCGTGAGTTATTGTTCAGGGTTTTAGGAATTATATGGAACATATTTTTCTTCGTTGGAGTACTTACTCGGTGCTTCATCATCTACAATTACAAATGTTACAATGGCAGGACTGACGATGAGGTTACCGGACGCGTCAAAAAGTGAAAATATGTATTCCATTGTTTCGTCTCCTTCAAAGACATCATCGTCTAAAATAAGGTAAGAGACAGTAATCGTCACCACCCCCACGAAAGGTGAAAGAGGTAGGACTCCATCTAGCGGTACGTAATCTAAATGAGCCGTGGCTGTAATGTCCGCCGTGACGCCCCTGAAACAAGAAAAGAATCCCAGCTTATAGATTGCAAATACGAAACGAGGATGTAATTCTTAGAATATGTTTGGCACCTTCCTTGTTGACCCGAATTTAGAGCTGCAAAGTGCTGGTAGCTCGTTAGCCAGAACTTCATTAGACTTCCATTGACGACTGCCTTACTGCTTGTACTACATTTCGATACATTTTGCTTGCTTTAAATTTCTATTCCCCACAAATTTTTCTCTATTCACTAACTCCAGATAGCGTTATTAAATTTCTCTTGCACCATTTCTTTTTTCTTAAGGTTTCGGCTATTCCACAGCTGATGTGCTTTATTAAAGTAGAAAAGTCGTAAGACCCAAATTACCTTATTAACGCGTTTTCAATCTTCTATTCATAACGTAGCTTTTCAGAACACAAACGAAAAAGGTGATTGAAAAAATATAGTCATTTTAATTCTTATTTTTCTTCCTTTCGGGTTATTACTCAGAGATGCTTGTCCTTTAAGTAAGGTTGACAGTCCACTCTTTCTTGAGCCTTATTTCTGGCTTTGTATTCAAACTAAACTATGATTTAAATCCACTTTTCCCCCACATTTTCCCGCGTTTTCTAAGAAAATGAGAATAGGACAATCCTGACATGACTTTTGGAGGGCATATAGTTTATTTGTGGCCCAAGTAGCATCATTTCGAGGGTGCAAATGACGCTACAAGAGACACAAATAAACTATAATATGCCCGCCAAAAGTCATGTGAATATCATTATTATCAATACACAAGGCCAAATCACTTAATAAGAAAATAATGTTTAGCATTGATGCAGCATGATAACGAAACTATCGGTATAGAAAGTTGTTGCTACAATACGATGATCTAAACAAGAGCCAAAAAAAATTCCTTCTTGTTTACAATAAAGTCAAATATAATCTAGTTTTAAAAGACTACTATTTTTTAAATATAAACTGTCTTTTCGCGAATCATTGTTACCATCTTTGCAGCCAATCAGAATCAGGACGGCAAATGCATTTTCAGCCCCCGCATTTCCCGTTTGGTCCGCAAACAGACGCGTTTTCCAGAGGGCAGTTTGTCATTCGGCCGCGCGTTTTGATAATAATGGGCATTTCTTACAGGAATTTAAAGCTTCATGGTTACGCGAGATGTGTCCTGATATCGTGCACCAACCAGTATATGTACTTCAAATAAATCAACACCTGCCTACGGTAAGGGGCATGCAACTCGTGTTATTTGTGGTCCTGGCTAGTTCAGGGCCCGCTGGATTGACTGTATTCCGAAATAAGAAATCATTCAATTGTTGTGGATGTTAGACTGCAATAAATAGCCAGAAATCTACTTGAAATAACATATTAAGATGCATGGAGCATGCAAATGGCCCAAACATCACGGTATAGGAGATTTGTAATAAAACTTGTTATTCCGGAATACAATCAATCGAATTCACCCAGAATTACAGGTAGAACTTAGAACGTTTTTCACAAAGAAGGCTTGTTGTCTTATATGTGTTGCACCCAAAAGGAATTTGGGCAACTCCATTATTTTGTTTGTGTACGTACTGCATACTGGAGTTCATTTTATAACACTTACAAGTGTGATTTTCAAGCGAAGCTATTGTTTTAGAGTCTGGGGTCAATTTAATAAAACTTTTACAAGTCAAGTGTAATTTACTAGCTTAGCGGTTGTTTTATAGTCCGAAATCAATAGCTACACTTGTCAATTTCACTTGTAAAAATTTTATCAAATTGATGATGACGGTGATAGTGATGGTGATAATGATGATAGTGTTGATGATGATAGTGATGATGATGATGATGATGATGATGATGATAGTGATGGTGATAGAGATGTTGATGTTGCTGATGGTGGTGTTGATGATGATGATGATGATGATGATGATGATGATAGTGATGGTGATAGAGATGTTGATGTTGCTGATGGTGGTGTTGATGATGATGATGATGATGATCATGATGATGATGATGATGATGATGATAGTGATGGTGATAGAGATGTTGATGTTGCTGATGGTGTTGATGATGATGATGATGATGATGATGATGATGATGATAGTGATGGTGATAGAGATGTTGATGTTGCTGATGGTGGTGTTGATGATGATGATGATGATGATGATGATGATAGTGATGGTGATAGAGATGTTGATGTTGCTGATGGTGGTGTTGATGATGATGATGGTGATGATGATGATCATGATGATGATAGTGATGGTGATAGAGATGTTGATGTTGCTGATGGTGGTGTTGATGATGATGATGGTGATGATGATGATCATGATGATGATAGTGATGGTGATAGAGATGTTGATGTTGCTGATGGTGGTGTTGATGATGATGATGGTGATGATGATGATCATGATGATGATAGTGATGGTGATAGAGATGTTGATGTTGCTGATGGTGGTGTTGATGATGATGATGATGGTGATGATGATGATCATGATGATGATGATGATAGTGATGGTGATAGAGATGTTGATGTTGCTGATGGTGGTGTTGATGATGATGATGATGGTGATGATGATGATCATGATGATGATAGTGATGGTGATAGAGATGTTGATGTTGCTGATGGTGGTGTTGATGATGATGATGGTGATGATGATGATCATGATGATGATAGTGATGGTGATAGAGATGTTGATGTTGCTGATGGTGGTGTTGATGATGATGATGGTGATGATGATGATCATGATGATGATAGTGATGGTGACAGAGATGTTGATGTTGCTGATGGTGGTGTTGATGATGATGGTGATGATGATGATCATGATGATGATAGTGATGGTGATAGAGATGTTGATGTTGCTGTTGATGTTGATGATGATCGTGATGGTGATGATGATGATGATGATGATGGTGATGATGATGATCGTGATGGTGATGATGATGATGATGATGATAGTGTTGATGATGATAGTGATGATGATGATGATGATGATGATAGTGATGGTGATAGATGTTGATGTTGCTGTTGATGTTGATGATGATCGTGATGGTGATGATGATGATGATGATGATGGTGATGATGATGATAGCGACGGTAATGATGATTGATATTGATGATTATGGTGATCACACACGATAGTGCTGCATTTAGGTAGACTTTTTCTAGCTAAAACTTTAACTGAAATCTGAAATGGTATTCTTCTCACCTCAGATAAACAGAAGACGAGTCAATCGGACCAGTACTAGTGATAGTAAAAGTAAATTGACCATCCTCTTGATCCTCACTTCCTACTACTTGTGATGGTACTTGAAACTCGTATAGGGCACCTAATAATAACAATAATAATAATAATAATAATAATAATAATAATAATTGCATATTGATAACTATATTTCGTTGCCAAAAAGTAGCGGTTGCACAGTAAGTAAGGACACCTACCTAAAAGATCTAACTAAAATACTAGGTAACATATACAGAAATAATCAAGTTAGAATATTTATCAAACTATGTAATAAACAAAATTCATGTAAAATACAATAACGAAGCTTGTGGAAAGGGAAAAAGAAAATAGGAAACAAAACAGAGAATTGGTTATCAAGTTACAACCCCAACCGGGAATTTCGACTTTGCAGCGACCTTGAAACGGCTTTGATTGAGACGCCGAAATTTTCAAGTACCGTATTATAACGTCTTTTCCAAGAAATAAAATGAAAATGAACAGTTCCTCCTTTCGAATCTAGTTCGGCTTAAATTAAGATCTCCTGGCTTAAATAATTTGGTCGGCCTTAATTCGAATTAGGTTAGGCTCATAAAAAATTCCTACTCGCCGAAGCATTCAAAATTGGTAACATTTAAAATGTTAAAAACCCTTATAACAATGGTATAGGGCTACTATCTTCCTTCCATCTTCCATAGGTCTCATAGGGCACTCGTACTAGTGACTCGACCCTACTCTCGACATCGGGAGTAAAGGGTCTTGTCATTCAGCATCGGCTATGTGTCGAGTTTACTCGCTCCCTTTTGTAAAACTATTCATGTCGCTGGAAGTTAAACAGACCCTTTCTACATCTGCTCTTACAAGTCATACCTATATGACTCTCTCAGTCCGGAAGCTGTTTTCAACTTGACTTATCCGTGTTAATTCACTGCGTTTGTTTAATCGACTGGTAAACCAGAGGGTCGCTAGCATTTTCCTTCACGGCTAGAAACTTTCGGCCAGTCGTTTAAAAGGAGTTTAACCCGTGTTTAACAAAACCGCGTTCTAAGGCATTTTCAATTTTGCCCAGCGCTTTTATGTAATTTTGATTATGTTGTCACCCAAGTTTTCTAACATCTATAATTGTTCCATTAACAAGATTGAAAAGCTGTTAAAGGACCTAAATGCTGATAAGTCTCCAGGGCCTGACGGTTTGTCTCCGGGCATCTTGGAATGTGAATCGGTTCTCTCTCCATCTATATGTGCATTATAATCTATCGTGTAGTTGTGGTGGAACTGGATCCTCAAGTGTGAATACACTGTCCGCTCTTTGTTCGTTTAGGATGTCTGCTTTCTTCTTGGGTTTGGTGAATTCCTTGCCATGTGATTTCAAGATAGCAATTCCAGCGGAGTCTCTACGTTTAGCTTTAATATATTGCCAGAAGCGCTTGGTGACACCTGCCTTGGCATGGCCATGAACAGGGTCGGCCTCATCAATGTCTGATAAATTGTTTACATATTGTTGGTGTGGTAGCTGTAGTTCTTTATGTACCAGCTCACGGAGATGCCTAAGTCTACGCCAAATTTGTTCCTTTCCGTTGCGACGTGCAGAGTTATAACATCTCTGCTTTTACGGATGAGACGCCTAATGTTTGCATGCACCATGGGAGAGATCTTTTGTTTTTGAGTGTTCGCTGTGGTATGAACTCGTTAATGGAGTTATAAATATCTGCTTTAAACTGATCCCAATTTGCTCGAATAGACTTTGTTTCAGGACGGTATGTTTAGAATCGCTCAAAGCGCTCCTTTAGTGTCCGCCGAAGGCCTTCCATGTCACACTGATGTCAATCCGCTTGTAGAGATAAACATTCCTTTTAGGGTTAGCTGGTGGGTTTGCTCTGAGATTGATATCACAGATAACAGCATCATAGTCACTCATGCTCGGGACTATGTAGACTTATCAACAACATCTGGGTGGGATGTGAAAAGCAGGTCAAGAATGTTTCCTTGTCGAGTTGGTTCCGTTACCATTTGAGTAAGGTTGAAATCATTTACAATGTCGATCATTTTCTAATTGATTGCGGCAGTAAACTAGCAGAACAAATAGTTAAACGCAGAATTATGGATTATGGGGACGAAGCCAATGTCATACCATTCAATCGGAAACAATTTGTGTACATGAAAAAGGCTCGTTCTACGGTTACACAGCTAGGCAAAAGCTCGCAACAAGAGAAATCCAACGGACGTATTTCTCTTAGACTTCTCCAAAGCGTTCGACAGTGTCCCACAGACATCAATCTGCTTCATAGGCTAGAAAGATACGGTATTGATGGCCCTCTTCTCAATTAATGGCTTTCGGAGCTTTTTACTGTCGGTCGCAAAGTGTTTTTAATTGCTCGGCAATTATTCGTCATGGACTTAGGTAAAATCAGGCGTACCACAGGGAATAATTTTAGGGCCCATCTTGTTCATAGTGTGCGTCAAGTAATATATCAAACATGAGATGCAGTGTTTCATCACCAGATGAAACACCGAGAAGAGAGTTGAAAATACCACGCGCAGCGGAGTATTTTTGACGAACTTCGAGGTGTTTCATCTGGTGATGAAACACTGTGTCGAATGTTTGATATTTCTTCTCAAACAAAATCATTTTTGAAGGAGAAATTAAGGATGCAAATACTAAGCAGTGTTTCATCCGATTTCCAAACACTCATTAAACATTAATTTCCTTTGTACTTTCTTAATGAATTATTAATGAGTTTGAGAACGATATATCCATTGGAGTTTCGGCTTCCACCGTGAAATTGTACGCAGGCGACAAAAAATCTGTAGAGTTGGAGAGCATTCCTGATGATGCACGTGCTACAATCTGACTTGTTTCGACGTACAAAAAGCTACAGAATGGTGCAAAACCTGAATGGCAGTTGAAGTTTAACCCCCGGATAAATTTGAAACTATGAGAATAACTCACAAACAAGATAAGTCGAAAGGGAGCTATGCACTCCTCATCTAAATGGTGAATGTCTAAAGAGCTTGAAAAATATCAAAAGATCTCGGTATTACAATATCGTACGTCATCTCTCATAGAGCGATCATATTCACGAAGTCGTCAACAAAGCTAACAGAGTCGTTGGGGTCACTAAGCGCGTGCTTGGGTCTAAAACCAGTGTAACAGAATTCTCTTTGCTATACAAATATCTAGTAAGACCGATCCTTGAGTATGCTGTTTCAGTGTGGTGCTCTTTCCTAGTCCTAGAAAACTGAAGTCCAGAGGAGAGCGTCGAGACTGGCCCTCGGCCAAAAGAGAGGGGAAATGGAATACGAGGGACGTTGTGCCATTTTAAAACGGTCCCCGTTGCAGAAACGAAGATTGTATTTTTCTCTGATCGAGTGTTATAAATGTATATTTTCTTTAAATAACTTCTCTAATTTCAAGACTATTTTCAGTTAGCTTCCAAAAGAACAAGGAGCAACCATAGTTCAAGCTAAAATTTCAAAGCGTCTAGTTTAAACTGTTACAAATATTCATTTTTTGTTAGAATTGTGAAAGAGTGGAACGATTTACCGTAGTAGGTTGCCGGGGCGTGTGACGAGTGCCAATTGTAAATTGTTGTATTTGTTATTAAGATTAGCGTTACGTAATGTGGCGATGTGAATATTTAAGTAGGTTATATAACTTGCTGCTTGATTTATTAACGTGACATATTATTTCATGTAGCGGTCTCCCACAAGTGTTTCAGGACGAGAAATCTTGCATGTTTTAGCGTTGTTTAGGTTCATTTTTAAATATCTCGTAATACAATGTATTTTTTTATTATTTCCTTATTGGTTTTGTTTTTAATTACCCTTTTTGAACAAACGTATAGCTACGTATGTATCTAAACACCATTTATCGTGAACAATTTCGATAAAGCATAAATCGTAGAATGGAAAAGCACTTATTTTCTTAGATTAACCCACTAATAAAGAGATCTGGAGGTCCAATGATTTCTTAAACCGCGCCTAAGTTAGACCCTCCGAGGGTCATGGTCCCTTGATCTTTTGTTTTGTTTTTGTTTTTGCTTTTGTTCTAGAGTTTATAGTAAAGAAGAAAAGAAAAAAAAGAAAACGAAACAAAGGCACAGTGGTCCCGTACCCCTTAGTGGACATTTCGTAACTGTTGTGCGAACTGACAGTCGCGCGCGCGCTCGTCTGTGACATGGCCAGTCCGAAGCATTAAGATGGATTTATGGATATTAGCGTTCGAAATTAACTTTGACTTACTTTTCTCGAAGTGGTAATTGGCGCCTACTAAAGTTCACGAAAAATTTACGTCTAAAAAATTCCTCAAAATGCTCATGGTAAGTAATAACCCATATTTGGGCAGTGACGTCAAGGTCTTGAATTTATTTACTCCTCGTGTTTCGAGGCCAGGTGAGCCAGTGTGTAACTGGATTACGTTGTCTTAATTTGTTGAGTTGTTGCTCAGGACCTAACAAGTTAGCAAGCTTACGATATTTAATTTGAAAGGGCTATTAGTGCCCTATCCTGCTTTATAAATTGGCAGGCTTTAAAGCAGCTACTGATCAAGGAATAAGGTTGTACGCTTTTAAAATTTTGGCAGAACCAGCCGGTTTTTCGCAGCTCCATTTAAATTGAGCCAGCCCTCAACTCCCGTGTGGAATGCAACGTATCTTTGAGCCATTTCGAGAGACTCTTTAACATCCGCTCTTCAGTGTAGATCTTTTTTCTCTTATGCATATTTATATTTTTATACCTCCTCATGAATACTTGGCCTCATTCTTAGGTTTGTCACACGTTTTACTTAAATATAACTCCACGCGGAGTATTTTTGTTATTCCTGGTGATGCCTTTGATAGGTGAAAGACCAGAATTCAACCTCACTCGAACATTATTTTACTTTCTACCGTTTATAGTTTTCATACAATGGAATTTACTATAACACCTAAGAGCTATTAAAACTTGCTCCAATTTGCCAACAAAGTTTCAAGCCATGTTTTTGTTAAATAAAGGAGAAGACCTAGAAATGTGCCTTAGTTGTTGTTTCAATCTTGGGTCAACTCAAGAGAGAATTAGATCATTCTCTCTTGGTCAAATTTATTATCCATCCTTGCATTCTGCAGCGGAATCAATGTTAAACCTCTAAAATTATGTAGCTAATCGCGAAGAATCATTAGTGGCCACATTCCACATTACTGTTGAACGAATTCGCCTCGTTGGTACTTCAGTGCCGCAAGGTACACTTAGTTATCTCTAGTTTTTTGTTCACACCTCTCGTCCCCGTATCCCCTCTCCTTGTGGGAGGTGGAATCTCGCGCACGTGCACTTGCGTTTCTCGCTCTCTCAGCTCCACCATTGCTGAGCACTCCTAGGAGTCTAAACAATTGAATTAACGGATCCAAAGCAAGTCAGGTTAACGTTCCTAAGCCTCCTTCAGTGTTCATGATAGTGGATTAAGCGTATTTTTGAAAACAAACAGACGAGTGGCTATTAATCAGAACTTAAATTAATATGATAAAATATTATTGAAAGAGGCCTCGTTCAAAATTGTTAAAAATACGCCATATTGCAAACGTCTAGAGTGTGCAAGTGTGCTTAGAAATCAAAAATCTTGCCGGATAACATTGCGAAAGAATTACGTAATTTCCTACTCACCGAAGCATTCAAATTGTTAACATTTGAAGAATGTTGTTGTGCACCGTTAAAAAAAAAACTTTGAAATATAACTACCAATGATATGGCACTGCCATTTTACTCCCATCTGCCTCTTCCTTTTTAGTACACTGACACTGTACTCGTGAATGCCCTAATCTTGACATCGGGAGGAAAAGGTCACGTTATTCAGCCCCTAGCATCAGTCATGTGTCGGCTTCATCCACTCGCTTTCAGTGTCACTTCAAGTTTCAGACCTCTTCTGCTCCTCTTGACATCGGGAGATAAGAGTCGTGTTATTCAGCCGCATCGATTCAGTATGTGCCGAGTTGTCTAGCTCTGTTTTGTCAGCACAGTACAGTGCGATCCTTTCTACATCTGCTCTTACAATTGCAAGTAACACGTATCCCTGAATTCTGTCAGTCTGCAAGCTGTTTTCAACTTAACTTATCTCATGTGTCAATTCACTTCGTTTGATTATCGACTGGTACACCAAAAGCTCACAAGCATTTTCAACCATGCAACGAATGGTTAACTTAAAGAATTAGAAATTCTGAACCAGATACTTTCATAGAGGCAACTAGAAGCAACTACTTCACTGCTTACCTTGTGTATTGCACAGGTACATGGCAAACACCTGAATTAGAAGTAACTTCAATGAAGAACACTTTCCCACTTGCATGGTGAAATTAATCTGTAGAACTCTTAACTCAGTTCAGTTGCGAGATGAAACTGTCAAGGTGATCGCGGCAGTACAACATGAACAACCTGCAGGTCAGTGCCAGTCATACATCGGTTTTGAGTCGGGGTCCTTTGCTCTTTTGTTTTGTTTCTTTTTTTTTAAGTTTACAAGTAGGTCGAAAACATAGAAACGAAACAAAAGGACAGTGGACCCCGACCCATACACCTACCCAGAGTCGGAATTTCATGACTGTTGCGACACAGCTAAAAGGCTTAGCAATTAATTAACTCGAACTAACGTAGTACTTGGCGCTACTAATTATAGTTCACGGAAAATTTAAGTCTAAAAATTCCTCTAAATTTTCTTAGTAGACGACTGAAGACAAGAGGGAATGAGCTCTTGCTGAAGATTATTATCAACCAAACTGTCCGTTGTGAAAATGGATCGAATTTGTTAGGGTTTCATTAGATTAATTAAGTCCAGAACCCTGGTGAGGGGCTAAGGGCTCATACATGAAAAGGGGCGGGAAACTTGGCCTCTTGTGAAGGAGTGTAAATTGCAAATTTTGGTGTTATCCAGGATGCTCAGAACACAGGTAACCCAAGAATACTATCAGTCCTTGCCACAGAACGCCGCTCTGCTAATAAATTATTCATACCATACCAATTCTTACACTTTGCATAAGCCAATATTCTATAATAAGCAAAATGTGCTTTTAAACTTATTAAAGCGTTTATATGCGTCATGTCTACGATGTAAATACAAGATGAAAAAATCTAAAAATTGTACATGAAACACTAAAAATTTAAAAATTGAGAATTTCATAATGCACACAAAAATTCAGAAATCTCAGTAAAATTTAAAATTAGATAATCTCTTAGGTGCCGACTGAACCGACAGACAGTTAAAACTGAGGGTTATCCAATACTCCGACAAATTTATGCATTGCTTTTATTATTAACTTTCTCCTTGTTTTGCTACGTTCTTCAATCATGCTTTTGTACAGTATTGATCTGATATACACACGGCTAAAGTTACAAGAGCTTAACAACAAAGGAAAAGTCCCCTAAGTAATCTTAAAAGTGATGGCGGTCGCTTACGAGAGCCGTTCTATTACAATCTTTAAGTCACAGTTCAAACGAGGTTTTACAAAGGTGGTCATAACCACCGCTGGTTGCCTACGAGAGCGGTCGCAAGGAGAGCTGCCTTCGACTGTATATGAAATTCATATACTACGTGGTCGCTTAGCAAAGAGCACTGCCGCTACTAAAGTCGACACCTTTGTTATAATAAGTGTGGATGTGACTGATTTCAATTGTCAGTGCATCCTGAAAGAAAATTCACACATGCATATGTTTTAGCTCTCATTCAAGCGGTATAATATTAATACTGTTGATGATGGTGATGATGATAATGATGATGATGATGATGATGATGATGATGATATACCTTTCGTTTTAAAAATAAAGGTTTGACGCACCTTCGCGACTCTACAGTTGGAAAAAGTCCGGATTCTGTCGTACGAGGAATTTTTTGTTTATGGCGATATATGATAAGAATGATTAGTTAAGGGACATTGTACAGATTATGCGCACGCGCGAGCGTCCTCTTTTTTTTCTTCTAAAGACAGTAGAACTGTCATATTGACGCGACAAGATTTCCTTCCGGGCTGCACTGCCGAGGGAGATTTGGCGTTTACATATGCAAGTAATATTTTAGGCTAAGAAGAAGTCTTTCGTCTTATTTAAAATTTGCCTGGCGGCACCAAGACTCATCGCGATTCTGTCGCTAGCAGGGCCGCCTCGCGACCTGAAAATCTCATTCCGCTCGCTTTTAAAAACAGCTTTTCTGGTGTTAACTCGTGTCGGAGGTCAATTGTTCAAAGTCCAGTAATATTAGCCTGATTTGCTCGCGTTCTAGCCTCAAACGTTTGAAAGATATAAATAAAAATAGAATCTTAACGCTATGATCATCGCAAAGGTTAATTAGTCAAAAATTATATTATGACTTCATCGCAATTATAGCTTTTCTAAACATGTAGCGCCTGTTTGTTTGATTTTGTCTGCCGTGGTGAGGTTCATTTAAAAGTTTACTTACGCGTCGGTGCAAGACATTCTGTTCACGAAGCTTAATTCCACAAGATCTCCTCAGTCGCATCAATGTCTCTATGGTTTCTTTCTTACAGTCTTTATTTTTGCTGTTCCATTTCGCGTATTCCTTTCACGATTATCTGAGCTTGTATGGAAGCTGGCGGAAGAAATAAGCCTTCAATTGGCATCAAAGCGCTTCCCACGTTTTGGTCCTCCAGCCAACGGCAATAGAAGTAACGATAAAAAACCCGATTTCGCCCAGACCGAAACTTAACGGGAACAATATATCATTGATCTGTAATCCTGAGACGTTTTGGTATAGTATCGAACTCGGCCAAGCGCGATGCTAATGGATTTTTCAAGGTTCTCTTACTCTCCTCGCCTCTTTTGATTTCGCGATATCCTGTCCGAAAATCAAAGTTTGGTGCATGCGCAGTCTGCAGGACATTTTTTCTGAAATGACCCATAACCCCCTCAAAAGTCAAATGGTCGGCCCCTAAAATCCACCAAACATTTGGTCAGTTGACAGATTCTGATTTGTCAATCATTTCTAAAGACTTTTGAAACAATAGGGGACAAAACTCCCTAGGGAAAAGGGGAGGAATTCGTTTCTACTTAACCTTACCCGGAAAGTCCGTACGGACCTACGGACGGACGTACGGTGACGTCATAACCAAACTTTGTCAGATGGATAGTTTACCAAATTTTATTACCCATAGTGCTCCGCTATCAACACCGCTTGATACCATCGTCACAACTGACACACTTACTGTAAACAACCTTTCTGTCAACAACAAATACTACTCTACTTACAAACACATGAGAGTGCTAGAATGCAACTTTCAAGCCGATCGGTTTCTAGGCAAATTCGAAACAGAATAAATTGTTCTAATATGTTGTTCTAATATCTGAATGCATTTTTCGTAAAAGCTTATTAGCAGCTAAGAAGCACCCTCTATAGAAGCTTACATGTAGTAAATTATTTTATTTACATCTTTTGCATCGTCGAAAGCCCTATAATTGGATGAACGTCAAAAGTTTATCTAACTTCATCGCTTTCATTCTAAATAAAAGTAATAATAATCATGATAACAATCAAACAAAACAAAAAATAACTCGATTTAAGAGAATGAATAGAGGATATTACACGGTTGCACGAAGATATGAATGTTATTTTCGAGTGCCAAAACAATATTTTACGAACGAGCGCAGCGACGCTTGCCACGAGAAAATAAAATTCATATCTTCAAGCCGCCGTGTAATGTTCTTTTTATTATATAGACAAAAAGAGATCGATAAGATAATAAAAGGAAATTACCGAAATTACGTCATCGATAAACTCACGTGTGAGATTATGGAAAATAAAGCACTTGGGTCTCAGATGTAGTTTTTATGAATTTTACGAGTGCTATATTTTCCAGTAAAACACACGTGCCTATATATTGATAAAAGGTAAATAAGCACTAATGTCATAATAAAACGCTAAGTACTCGATCTCTACGTACGCTGATCACTAGGCATGAATATCGCCGCTACAAGTCTAAACCTTTATTCTAGTTGTGGATGTGACTGATTTCAAGTTTTGACGGATTCTTCGATCCAGTTCAGTGTACCCTGAAAGAAATCCATGCATACATATACGTTATTTTTCATCCTCAAAGAGGCTTTTGGTTTTAAGAAAACCCACGAAAGTTGTGTTCGAGGTACTGAGCGCAGTCGCACTCCGGTTGCTCTGCTTTACATCCTATTAAAAGCCGAAAGTTTCCCCTGCTTTTACATGTTACTTGCTTCTTTACATCGATGAAACAGTTCTTAGTAGAATATTCAAATTACTAGCTCCCTAGCTTTTATGTTACTTTTTCAGTACACAGAAAGCAATTATCAGCAACACAACAATTCCAATGCAAATCACAGCAACAGCTACCGCCAGCAGGGTAATGATAGTGTTTTTGTCCTTTTCTGAAATTTAAAGAAGAAAAAAGAAGGCAAAGAAAAGTCATTCACCAGCAATTAACGATTCCACCTGTACCCCACTGGAAGCTACCAAAGAGCCCTTTACAACACGCCTTGATAGAGAGGAGAAGTCGTTACGTCACGTTGCCATTGTAGCAAAATGTTTGGTTGAGAACAAACCAAAAATTCACTTTAAAAGTAAATTCGCACTGTTTCAAACTTCATCGATCTTATTCAATTTCATTTAATTTGTCAAATGTTGGCGAATTTTCTGGGGTTGAATCCGAAAGGACCGTATCTGAGTTTAGAAAAAGAAAAAGAAGCTTTTGTGTTGTATTCTCCTACTCCTTAAAGCCGGCATGTGAAACTAGGAAGTTTTATGTCGCAGTCGTGAAACGATGGCTAAAAACTGTGTAAAAAAGCTTGATACAAGCTTTTTTTTCTCGTGTTCTCCAAACATCCCGCGTGGGTTATCACCGCGGTAAACCCGTAGAAAGTGTGGTCTACTGCTTAAAATTAGGCTGTCAGAAACAGCTTTTCTGGGGATGCAATTTTCTGCAGCACGCGTGCGGGGTTCTGATATGCCTGGGGTCTGATTGTGCTGTTGTTTAGAAAAAGAAAAAGAAGCTTTTGTGTTGTGTTCTCCTACTCCGTAAAGTGGGCATGTGAAATTAAGAAGTTTCATGTCGCAGTCGTGCAACGATGGCCAAAAACTGTCTACAAAAGAGTGATGCACGTGCAAAGTTGTTTTTCTTGTTAATATAAACCTATTGCCTTTTCTGCCGTTCTCGTTGCCGTCGCCTTCGTCGTTGCTTAAACTCCCTTAATGTGATTAAAAAATTTAGTTACCATGGTAACGTGCCGTCACACCCTTACCAAACCATATGTATTTTGAAACTGATTTTAAAGTATTTAAAATGTATTTTCAGTATTTGAACACTATTTTCCTGTATTTTAATACTATTTGACAAAAAAATTTAAATTTTCGCCCCTGTTTGAAATATATCTTGAGTGTAGTTAAATTGTATTTCATGTAAAGGAAAACCTCTCTCATCAATTTACGATGTATTTTGTTTAATAAATATGATTAAAATAGAGTATTTAAAATGTATTTTGGGCATAGAACTACTAACACTGTTACAAACAGAGTTCAAATAGACTATTTGAAATATGTTTTAAGGGCTTTTATGGTGACTGTAATTAAGATACTTTTAAATAGGGTACTTTAACTCTGTTTTGAGTTGTATCTAAAATGTATTTTGAGACGCATCCACTCACAAAGTTATAAACATAGTTCAAATAGACAATTTGAAATATGTTTTAAGAGCCTAAATGCTGACCGTATTTTAAATCCTTTTAAATTGGGTACTTTAACACTGTTTTGAGTTGTATCTAAAATGTATTTTGAGACGCATCCACTCACAAAGTTACAAACAGAGTTCAAATAGACTATTTGAAATATGTTTTAAAACCTTAAGAACTGACCGCATTTTAAATACTTTTAAATAGGGTACTTAAACACTGTTTTGAGGTCTATTTGAATTGTATTTTGGGCACACAGCACTCTGACTATAAAAACAGATAATCCATAAACTATTTGAAGTCTGCTTAAAGTCATCAAATGCTTACCTTATTGTAAATACTTTAAAGTAGTGTACTTATAACTTATTATTACTAGGGTGCAATACTGTAATGTCTTTTGGGAGACTTATACTCAGACTATAAATAAAAGTAACAATTGCACAAAGTTAATTTTTAAGCCTTCATCGTGTCACGAACTCATAAATCATCGACTCAAAACAAGCTGTCACATATTGTGGACCGGATTCTCCTCCCAACAAAGTTCGAAGCTGAGCGAAAAATTAAATCTAAATTAAATAAAAAAAGAGAAGAAAATTAGGAATAGGTTTTAGCTTTGACTGACAACACGTAACTGTGACAGTGTTCCGATAAAAGATCTATCCGTTCCTCACTGTTCATTACCTGCAAGCTCTCTGCGAAAATCTCGGCGTAGATTTTAGCCGTGATTCAATTAATGCAGTTACGGGACTTTCCATAAGTTTTTTAAAAGAAACTTGTTAAAATCGCATTTTAATTTCATATAGAAATTTTTTCACAAACAGCCGAAGCCGCGGGCCGAGAACCGGATGCACGCGGTCAACAGAGGTTTATCTAAAATAAGCCCTTGAAATTACATAATAAATAAATTATCCAAGCTAAGATCTCACCTCATATATATTGCATCAAGAAACAAAGCTCAGATATGAATAAACTCCGACATATGGTTATCTTTCTCTCATAGATTATTCCGCACATGCATGGCATATTATTTCTAAGATGTCACGCGCGACTGAAATCACGACTTCGCGCCGCGGTGATGTGACAAATGCACGTGATAAACAAACCGTCCTTTGTCCTTTGCTCATTTCAAATTATTGTACCGGCGGTTGCTGTGATGGCGGGTGCGCTTGATTTTACTGTTTGTTACGATCTTACAAAAGTATACATTTCAACTCTGCGGATTGTCTGAACACGTAGATGTTGCATTTATCACGGATCAAAAATGGGTATGACTCCTCAGCGACTGTTATGTACTTTGAAAGGATCTGGTTCAGTTTCTCTCCTAAGCACGCGGTCTTGTGCTATCTTGTGTGTTAATCCAAGAGTCTTCTGTTATGTGAGTATTATACACAATATATGCATAACATGTTACTAAGACGCTTAAGTATACTCCATATGAGAAACAAATGAAGGGTAGTAAACATTTATATACTCCCGCCTGTACGGCAATTTTAGTTTTTACAGGGTTCCATGCTCAGCCTCGCTGTTCTCAGTCACTTGATGTCACGTCACCGACCTCTTTCATGCTCGTGTAAATTTGATGGTGTTATTCTTATGTTGTTCTTTATCAGCCAATAATTAAACGTTCAGGCGTAGCCTGCAAGCTTCTGATAATAATTGAGTAAAGCCGTGAATATAATAAAAAATGTAAGTTACATGTATGTAGATTATTATTTCCCGGTAACGTAACGCAATACTCTTTTGAAGCGGAAGATTGATAGCCTGTGTACCGATCCCCTTCCCCTCCGATTTTTATTGAGGGGAGGGGGTTTGTACACAGGCTAAAGATTGATTTCAGCATTTCTGAAAAATTCCGTAAGAATTTCCCGAGAATTCGTAGGGAAATCAACGTAAAGTATAAATCGGCTAAGAGATAATTCCGGTGAAATGCTAGCGTAGGACTGTGTGGAGAATTTTCGCAGAAGTAAATCTTGCTTTTTCAGAGTAATTTTCGACGGTTTTGTATTCATTTTATTTCATGAATTTAAATGGTATTTTCATCCTGTTTTTGTACTGTTTTTATGCTCTTTCGACCGATTTTTGTACTGTTTTCAGACAACTCTAAGGCTATTTTCTTACAATTTTATACTGTTTTTGCATTTTTGCATCCTATTTTTGATGTATTTTCACAATATACGCGTGCTATTGCTTTTCTTCCTCTGTGGTATTTTAATACTATTTTCAAAGTATTTTTATTGTATTTGCAAATACGATTATTTTACTAAATTTCGAAACCCATTAAAAAGCTATTAAAATATATTTTGAAGCATAACATTTTAATAGCGTTTTAAACAGGTTAAAACACCTTTAAAATCAGTCGAAAAATATATTAAAAATATATTTTTGGACCTATTTTAAACCTGTTTTTTTCAAAATACGTTTAAAATTGCCATTAAAAATAGTTTTAAAATAGTATAGCAAATTAAAATATGTTTCTGAAACTGTTTTTATCCTGTTTTTATTCCGATTTATAAGATATTTAAAAACTATTTTAGACCTGTTTTGAGCCTTGCAAAAGCCCTGGAATTTTTTATGTATTTTAAACGAATTTAAAAATACATTAAAAATTCTTTTTTAATAGCGTTTTAAACAGGTTAAAACACCTTTAAAAGCAGTCGAAAAATACATTAAAAATACACTTTTCACCCTATTTAAAACCTATTTCACTAAACAGGTTAAAAACAGTTTTCAAAAATAGCTTAAAAATACATTCAAAACAGTGTTGGATTTGGTAAGGGCACTTCTCTTCTCTATTGGTTTTACTCCTTCTTTTGAATAACTCTTTCTCCCATTGGCTAAAATTGCCGTAAACTTCCGATTATAATCCCGCCCCCTCAACTTAAAGTTATAAGCCCATCTACCTGTTAACAAAAGAGTATATGTAGCCGGATTTTTGAAAACGTTATCACCAAATGGACCTTTTGCGTCCAACGGTAGCTATTATAAAAAAAACTAAGAAAGCAATTATTGCTGTTTCAGTCTCTTCCCCTCTTTTCCTTCTCCTCGCTTTTACTTTTTCTCCCTTCCTATTTCTTCGCTACTTTGATTTTCAGAGCTTCTTGGGCTGAAGAAACCTACCTTCCCTATAACACCTTTTCACTCAAATGACTGCAAATTTCGTTAGGTTAGTTTTCCACAAAAATGGTTAGATATATACCCCGTCATAAGCCCCCCTAGCCTGTATTGAAATGAATTGGACATTTTAAGACTGGACGTTTTGAAGCTTAAAAAAGCGATCAAATTCATTTGATCAGCTCTGCTATGTAGCTTGTTTTGATCAGAAACACTTTTTTAGTGCGGTTATAACCCCTCCTCCCCTGGTGTATCATAATTATGCCCCTTCCTTTTCTAAGCCCTCTAAACCCCGTAGCTTTCGAAGTTGTTGAACGTTTACAGTATTCTCCCGGCATAGTTTGTGTATATGGTCTGCGTACTTATATCATCAACGGTTTAACCTCAAAATGTCAAAACCATGAAAATAGTTCTTAACTGCGAACAATAGAGGCTTTAAGAATCATGCACGTTGACTGCAAACGGCAAAAGCGAAATTGAATCCATGACCAAGTTTTTCCTTAACTTGTGGTTTTAGATTACTGTTCATTACTTTTACACGTATGTGAAGGACAAAGATAACGAACCACGTACCCGAATCATCATCACCCGTTTGCCCACCAGTAACAGTCCCATCGCCGGGGCCCACAGACGATGGCACAGCTAATGATGTTTGCTGAGCCGATGATGGCGTAAAAACCTGCGATGAAGATAGTTCCGTGACATGTGACACTGAATCTGTTGACATTGATGTTGAGGCAGACACTGATATTGATGCCGAGACTGACATGGATGACGACATTGTAGAAGTTGACATAGAATGTGACATCGATGTTGAAAGAGACAGTGAAGTTGATGGTGAGGCTGACATAGATGGTGACATTGACGGTGAAGTAGACCTTGAATCAGACGCTGAGGCTGACGCAGATGGCGACACTGACGTTGAAATTGACTGTGACATTGATGTTGACATGGAATGTGACATTGATGTTGAGGCAGACACTGATATTGATGCCGAGACTGACGTGGAATGCGACATTGATGTGGAGGCAGACACTGAAGTTGATGTCTAGGCTGAAGTAGATGGCGACAATGACGTTGACATTGACTGCGATATTGATGTAGATATGGAATGCGACCTTGATGTGGAGGCTGACATTGATGTTGACGCCAAGGCTGACGTAGATAGTGACATAGATTGCGGCAACGATATTGAATTAGACACCGAAGGTGCTGTTTGCAGCGTAGCTGAAACATAAAAAGAAGTGTTTACTTTAGTATTTAAAATGGCTTTTCATGTACATCTTAAATCTCTACATTTAATTCGGGTTAAATAGCCAATTTTTTAAAGAGTCTCAAATTAGCAAGGAAATGATAATGGCCATATGTCTGGCGGCAAATGAAAAACGGCACAATCTGACACCTCATGTCCTAAACTCAAATAAGTTTACAAATTTTTTAACTGCCGAGCAAGATAGATTTTATCCGTAATCAGGTGAGAAATTCTGCTGAAATACAAACTGCCAGCAGTCCATAAAAATTGTTTCTAGGTATTGTTTATGGGTACAGGCGGTGTAATCTACTAACCTACCAGTCTACAAGAAGAGGGCGATAAATTACAGCCCAAACAGCCTGTGCGAATTGGGCAAGAATTGAACATTTAAGATTATAAAATAACGAAGATAGTACGCACATTCTGATTGACTGATTGGTTAAAAACCTATGGCTTATTGTGCCGGTAAACTCATAGAAAACTTAGAGGTATTTTATAAAAGCAATAGACCACACTTTCTATGAGTTTACCGGCGTGATAACCCACTTGGGATGTTGGGAGAACACTCGATTACTCAATCACTCGCCAGGGGCACGTGATTTACAAGCTTTTCTCGTGTTCTCCCAATATCCCGCGTGGGTTATCACGCCGGTAAATCCATAGAAAGTGTGGTCTATTGCTTAATTAGGCCATCAGAAACAGCTTTTCTAAGGGTGCAATTTTCTGCAGCACGCGCGCGGAGCTCTAATGTGCCTGCGGTCTGATTGTGCTGTTGCGGATAATTCTTTGAAGTAACTTATTAACGTATTAATGGAAGATTCGCTTTTAGCTTTGGCTAAGCTTGGCTAAATAATAAATATATTAAAGAGCCGATTTCAAAAAAATATTCCCCTTGCCAATTCTAATTGGTTAGATATCCTGAGTTATTGTCTAGGCCCCGGTTGTTCAAAGAGCGGATAAGTCCTATCCAGTGGATAAATCACTATCCAGTGGATAAAATTTATCCACTCGCGCCATCTCGGTTGTTCGAAAGATGGATAGCGTTATCCACTCGCTATCGAGCGGATGAATTTAACCACGGTAAGGTAGGTAGTATAAATTTTTACCCACCCGACAAACGACACAAATATGGCCGGTCGACAGTTGCATCTTTTACAGAGCAACTTGTCGCTAAACCGTCTAAACCAACTTCCCTGAAAAAGGAGAACTTTTCGCCGGCAGCTCGATAACGTTGAAGAAAACTTGCTCTCAAGTACCTGCTGGCGTAAAGTTAGGCTTTCTAGGGCGCTTGGCAGGCAAAGGTTCAATATTTTCAGCAATGTTGTTGTCCGTCCGGCATGCGCAATCTAAGCTCACGCAAGGCTGGATTTATTACCACGGCAACTGTCTGGATAGCGATTTATAGTTATATCCAAGGCTATCCGCTCTTTGTGTAACAACATTTTATCCACTGGATAACTATCCAGTAGATACCACTTTTATCTACTGGATAGGCCCATCCCCTGGATAAAGTTATCCGCTCTTTGAACAACCGGGGCCAGGGTTTTAGGAATTAGTATAGGTAATAGCATGATTTGGAGTGATATTTGGCATAAATACCACGAGTGATATTTCGAAATTGTTATAGGTAATTTCACGAGCCGTCAGGCGAGTGAAATTTGTGACAATTTTGAAATATCACGAGTGGTATTTATGCCAAATATCAAGTAAAAATCATGCTATTATTTGTTTATACTACCACCTGCAAAAGGTTTGTGATTTTCACATGTAGGTATTTCAAATTAAGCTGAAATACCACTGCTCTAAGCCAATCAAATTGTAGAAATTTCTCATGTAGTGGTATAATATCGAGAATATATTTCTTTGTTGGAGTACTTACGCGGTGCATCATCATCTTCAACTATAAGTACTGCAAAAACCACATTTGCGATGATTTGGTAACCGGAAGAGGGTCCATATTCATCATAAAGTACGAAATCCAGTCCCACTGATTCGTCTTCTTCGTGCACATCATCATCCAAAATAGTGACATTGACGAGATAATAATTCATCGGCAAAGAGGGTGAAACAGTTAGGTTTGCAACTAAAAACTCTTCGTAGTCTAAATAAGCCACGGCTTTTGTAAAGTCCTGCGTAAAGATACTGAAACAAAGAATCCCTGTTTATAGATTACAAATAAGAAACGAGGATCTAATCCTAAGAATATATTTGACACCCTCCTTATTGAACCCGAATTTAGAGCTGCAAAAAAATGAGTGCTGGAAGCTCGTTATTCGGAACTTCAATAGACTTCTATTAAGGACTGCCTTACTGCACGCACTACATTTTGCTTGTTTCAATTTTCTCTGATTCCCCGCAGTTTTCTCTGTTCACTGACGCCCGATAGTGTTATTTAAATTTGTCTTGTACCATTTCTTTTTTCTTAAAGTTTCGACTATTCCTCAGCTTATATAAATTATAAAAAAAGCTTTCTGATAGTAAACCCTGCAACCATCGCAGCAGGAAAAGGCTCTTTTTGGCAGCTTGTAGGTTAAAAACAAGGCTGGGTTTAACAATGACTAAAGAAAGGTCTAAACAAAGCTGTAAGGAGAGGGCGGATAAACTTTTGAAGTAAATGAAGTACGCGAAAATCATAATGCTGCTGTGCATGGTTACATTATTTTTGTTACTAACTGCTTTCTCGTTTGTTAAACTATTTTAAAGAAATGATTGATGAGTTGTAACTGTATTTTAAAAGAATATTGAGTCGACACCAGGTCAACCATTTTTAAAGTCCACAACCCCACAACCCCCATCCCCACAAATAGACTTCAAAAGAGGTGGATCGGCCCCCGCACTTTGAAAACTGATCGGCGGGCCCTGTGGATTGACTCTATTCCGAAATAAGAAATCATTCAATCGTTTTGGATGTTAGACTGCAATAAATAGCCAGAAATCTACTAGAAATAACATATTAAGATGCATGGAGCGGTCAAGGGGCCCCAAAATCACAGTAGAGCAGATTTGTAACAACGCTTTGCTTGTTATTCCGGAATACAATCAATCGAATTCACCCTACGTAACAGATAGTACTTAGAACGTTTTTTACTAAGAGGGCTTGTTGTCTTATATGTATTACGCTCAAAGGAGTTTGTGTATATGCATACTGGCGTTAACTTGTTTCAAAACTTACAAGTGTGATCTACAAGTGAAGCTATTGTTTTGGAGTCTGGGGTTTAGTTAAGTTAAGTGTAATTATCAAGCTTAGCGGTTGTTTTGTAGTCCGAAAACAATAGCTACACTTTTAAATTACACTTGTAAAAGTTTTATCAAATTGGTGATGACGGTGATAGTGCATGATGATGATGACGATGATGATAGCGACGGTAATGATGATGTTGATGATTATGATGATCACACACGATGGCGCTGCATTCGGTAGCCTTTTTCTAGCTAAAGTTTTAACTGAAATCTGAAATAGTAAGTAATTTTCTCACCCCAGATAAACGGGAAACGGGCCCATATAACCAGAATTATGTACAACAAGAATAACCTCAGCAGTTTCTTGATCCTCACTCGCTATTATTGTTGGCTGTGGTTCTTCAATCTGGAATAGGAAACCTAATAATAATAATAATAATAATAATGATAATAACAATAATAATAATGATAAGAATAATATATTGATAGCTATATTTCCCTGCCATTTCATAAAGCGGTTGCACATTAAGTAAGGACACCTATCAAAAAAATTAACTAAAATACCAGGTAACATATATCTAGCTGGATTTTTCATAACGTTAATTATCGCCAAATGGACCTTTTGCGTCGAAAAGTTTTTTTCGGCCAAAAACTATCTACAAAGTAGCTATTATCAAAAACTAAGAGTGCAAACATTGCTTTGCTTTTTTTTTTCTTCTCCTCGCTCTTTCTTTTTCTCCTTTCCTTTTCCTTCGTTTCTATGACTTTGGAGCTTCTCGGGCATAAGAAACCTGCCTTTTGACGCTTTTTCACTCAAATGACTTCAAATTTCGTTAGGTTGGTTTTCAAAAAATCGGCTAGATATAGAGATAATTAAGTTAGTAATAAAAATTGTAAAAGAAATTCTAAGAGTCACACAGGGAGCAATTTGTCACCGAGCATCTTGAAGGAATGTGCGTCCGATTCGGTTCTCTCTCCATCTATATGTGCATTTAATAATCAGTAAGTCCTTCGCGCTTGGTCAATGGCCAGCAAGTGGAAACGCGCTGAAATAACACCTTTGTTCAAAAAGGGCACTGAAAACTACAGAACCAATTACCGTCAGATTTCCCTAACTTCAATCGTGTGCAAACTAGCAGAAGGAATATGTTAAACGCAGAATTATGGATTTTTAAGGCGAAGCCATTGTATTCAAAATCCGAAATCAATTTCCGAACATGAAAGGTCGTTATACGGTTGCATATCTTTTATCTTGTTTTAACGACTGGGTAAAATCTCGCAACACTGAGAAATCCAACGGACGTAATTCTCTAATCTTAGACTTCTCCAAAGCCAGTTTGACAGTGGCGGGTCCACACAGGCGTCTGCTTCTTAAGCTAGAAAGATACGGTGTTGATGGCTCTCTTCTCAAATGCTTTCAGAGCTTTTTAATTGATCGGTCACAACGTGTTGTTTCGCGCGGCAGTTATTCGTGATGGACTCAGGTAAAATCAGGCTTACCCCAAGAAACAATTTTAGCCGGGACCCATCTTGTTCATAATGTACGTCAACGATATATCCACTGGAGTTTCTTCCACTGTGAAATTGTACGCAGACGACACCAAACTCTATAGAGAGTTAGAGAGCATTTCTGATGATACATGTGCTACAATCTGACTTGTTTCAACTTTCAAAAAGCTACAGAATGGTGCAAAACCTGACAGTTGACGTTTAACCCGATAAATTTGAAACAATTAGAATGACTCACAAACAAGATAAGTCGAAAGGGAGTTATGCACTCTTGACCCAAATGGCGAAAGTCTAGAGAGCGTGAAAAATATCAAGATTTCGGTATTACAGTATCGTACGATCTCTCATGGAGCGATCATATTTACGAAGTCGTCAACAACGCTAGCAGAGTCCTTGGGGTCACTAAGCCCTTGCTTGGGTATAAAACCAGGGTGTAACAGAATTCTCTTTAGACTCTTTACTATACATATCTCTAGTAAGACCGATCCTGTAGTATTCTGTTCCAGTCTGGTGCTTTTTCCTAGTCAAGGACAAAGTTTCGCTAGAAACTGAAGTCCAGAGGAGAGCGTCGAGACTGGCCCTCGGCCAAAAGAGGGGCGAAATGGAAAACGAGGGATGTTGTGCCATTTTAAACGGTCCCCATTGGAGAAACGAAGACTGGATTTTATTTTTCTCTGATCGAGTGTCACGTTAAATGTATATTTTCTTTTAAATAATCTCTCATTTAAAGACTATTTTCAGCCAGCTTCCAAAGGAACAAGGAGCAACCATAGTTACAAGCTAAAATTTCAAAGCATCTAGTTTTAACTGTCACAAATATTTAATTTTTTGTTAGAATTGTGAAAGAGTGGAACGATTTACCGGACTGAGTCACGGGTTGTCGGGGCATGTGACGAGTGCTAAGTGTAAATTGTTGCATTTGTTGTTAACATTAGCGTTGCGTAATGTGGCGATGCGAATATTTAAGTAGGTTATATAATTTGCTGCTTGATTTATCAAAGTGAGCATATTTCCCTAATGTAGCAGTCTCCCACAAGTGTTTCAGGGCGAGAAATCTTGCATGTTTTAAGCGTTCTTTAGGTTCATTTTTAAATATCTCGTAGTACAATGTATTTTTTTATTATTTCCTTATTGGTTTTGTTTTTAATTACCCTTTTTGAATAAACGTATAGCTACGTATGTATTTAAACACCATTTATCGTGAACAATTTCGATAAAGCATAAATCGTAGAATGGAAAAAGTACTTATTTTCTTAGATTAACCCACTAATAAAGAGATCTGGAGGTCCAATGATTTCTTAAACAGCGGCCTAAGTGAGACCCCCTGAGGGTCATGGTCCCTTGATGTTTTGTTTTGTTTTTGTTTTTGCTCTTATTCTAGAGTTTATAGTCAGGAAGAAAAAAAAAGAAAGAAAACGAAACAAAGGCACAGTGGTCCCCTACCCCTAGTCGATATTTCGTGACTGTTGTAAGAACTGACAGTTGCGAGCGCGCTCGTCCGTGACATGGCCAGTCCGAAGCTTTAAGATGGATTGATGGAATTAGCGTTCCCAATAAGTTTGAATTACTTTTCTCGAGGTGGTAACTGGCGCCTACTAAAGTTCACGAAAATTTTATCTCTAAAAAATTCCTCAAAATGTTCATGGTTTGGAATACCCCATACTTGGGCATTGAATTCGAGGCCGTGTAAGCCAGTGTGTAACTGTTGGTTGTGAATTGATTGTGGAGTATGGAGTACGCTGACTTAGTGTTGAGTTGTTGCTGAGGACCTAATAGGTTACCAAGCTTACGATTTTTGTTTGAAAGGGCTATTAGTGCCCTGTCCTGCTTTATAAATTGGCAGGTTTTAAAGCAGCAATGATCAAGGAATAAGGTTGTACGCTTTTAAAATTTTTGTCACAACCAGCGGTTCTTCGCAGCTCCATTTACGTTGAGCCAGCCATCAACTCCCTTGTGGAATGCAATTATTGAAAGATGCCTCTTTCAAAATTGTTAAAAAAAAAAGCCATATTGCAAACGTTTAGGCTGGCTTACACGCAACTGTGAAATAAAATTATCATGCCGGGAAATATTGCAAAAGAATTATTTAATTTCGTTAACTCACCGAAGCATTCAAAATTGTTAACATTTGAAGAATGTGAGTTGATGTTGTGCACTATTAAAAAAAAAAACTTTTAAATATAACTGTACCAATGATATGGCACTGCCATCTTACTCCTATCTGCCTCGCCCTTTTCAGTGCACTGACACCGTACTCGTGACTGCCCTAATCTTGACATCGGGAGGAAAGGGTCAGGTTATTCATCATCGGTTATGTGTCGACTTCTCTCACTCGTTTTCAGTGTCACTTGAAGTTTCAGACCCCTTCTGCTCTCTAGCGAGAAATCTCATTAAGCACTCGTTCTCTTAACCCCCTTTCCTTGACATCGGGAGTTAAGAGTCATGTTATTCAGCATCGGTTCAGTATGTGTCGAGTTGTCTCGCTCGCTTTTGGAAGCAGAGTACAGTGCGACCCTTTCTACATCTGCTCTTACAAGTCACACTTATAGAATTCTGTCAATCCGCAAGCTGTTTTCAACTTAACTTATCTCATATGTCAACTCACTTCGTTTGATTAATCGACTGGTACACCAGAAGCTCACAAGCATTTTTAACCATGCAAAGAATCGCGGTTAACTTAAAGAATTAGAAAATCAGAACCAGATACTTTCATAGAGGAATTATTGATCACTAATTGTTAAGCAACTACTTCACTGCTTACCTTGTGTATTGCAAAGGTACATGGCAAACACCTGAATTAGAAGTAACTTCAATGAAGAGTAATTTCCCACTTGCATGGTTAAATTAATCTTTAGAACTCTTAACGCAGTTCAGTTGTGAGAAGAAACTGGCAAGGTGACTGCAGTACAATATGAACAGCCTGCAGGTCAATGTCAGTATAACATCGACTTTCTGTCGGGGTCCATTGATCTTTTGTTTTGTTTCTTTTCTTAAGTTTATTTTTAGATCGAAAACATAGAAACGAAATAAAAGGACAATGGACCCCGACCCATACACCCGCCCAGAGTCGGAATTTCATGAAGGGTTCGCAATTAACTCGAATAAACGTAGTACTTGAAGCCACAAATTATAGTTCACGGAAAATTTAAGTTTAGAAATTCCTAAAAATTTTCTTAGTAGACGACTGAAGATTATTATCAACCAAACTGTCCGTTGTGAAAATGGATCGAATTTATTAGGGTTTCACTAGATTAATTAAGGGGACAGGTTCACGGTTCAGCGCATGCTCATTTATCAAAATGCTGTTTTTCTGCCGGGACATGCTGTATCATCTATGCAAGCAATATCGATCATGTCACAATGTTGTCAAAGAAGCAATCTGCACACTCGCCTGGCAGTCACTTGCACTTGATAAACTTAAATATTTGCAAATAGCTGTAAATTAATCAACAATGGAATAAAACCTTCGGGTCAACAATAAATTCAACGTTGGTAGTGTTGGCATAATCCACTAATTTTTTCTGTTATTTTAGTCGGCTCCTCCATCCTACTTCAGGTTACTCTGAAATACAATTCTACTTTGAAATACACTCGGAGATCACTGAGAGTGGGATTATTAACCGATAGAATTAATAATAAATTGGAAACAAGTAATTTAATTAATGAACACGTGCTTAACCGTGAACCTGTCCCTTTATGTCCAGAGCCCTGGTGAGGGGCTGAGGGCTCCCGCGTGAAAAGGGGCGGGGAAACTCGGCCTCTTGTTTAGGTGTGTAAATTGCAAATTTTGGTGTTATCCAGGATGTTCAGAGTACAGGTAACCCAAGAATACTATCAGACCTTGCCACAGAACGCCACTCGACTAATAAATTATTCATACCTTTCTTAGACTTTGCAATAGCCAGTATTCCATAATAAGCAAAATGTGCTTTTAAAGTTATTAAAGCGTTTATATGCGTCGTGTCTGCGATGTAAATATATTAAGATGAAAAAATCTACATGAAATCTAAAGGTACATGAAATGCTAAACTTTTAAAATTTGAGATTTCATAGTGCACATAAAAATTCAGAAATCTCAGTAAAATTTAAAATTAGATAATCTCTTGGGTGCCGACTGAACCGACAGACAGTTGAAATTGAGGGTTGTCCAATAATCCGACAAATTTATGCATGACATTGTATTGTATTGTCTTCACTTTACAATACTGTAAAAAAGCATGACTAAAGAACGAAGCAAAACAATGAGAAAGTTAATAAATGCATGCATAAATTTGTCGGAGTATTGGACAGGTATGAAGAGATCAAATAAAATATACACACCCCCTTTCTACGGCCCTTAACCCTATTCAGACTGGGGGGGGCTTTTCGATTCCCCCCTCCGGCAAAATCGTGATAACTCCTACACCGAAAGAGCTATGACGTTCAAATTTTCTGACTTTTCCTAAAATTTATCTAGGAACATTTTGGTATAATTACCATGTCCATGTGATTAATCATGTTGCCATGGCAACCAGTTTCTGACACATAGGTTTTGGAAAATGTAAAAAATGGTGATTTTTTTGTTTTAAGATCGCGTTTTTACACTTATAGTGCTTTTTGTTGTTAAAATGGTCTTTGCTTGGGACTAGTTTTTGAATTACGTCAAAATGTTTCAACATCGAATATTTGGGGGAGAGGGGTGGGGTAAAATTTGTCACTTTTTTGCTTTGACAAATATGCTGCTCTATTTTCCAAATAACACTTCCAAAGTCATTTGTTTGGGTAATAAACATTAGTTTGATACTTCTTTTATACATTCTGAGCTTTTTGCCCTTTGAAAGTTGCCTTAAATTAAAATTTTAACCAAAAAAACGGAAATCCAAGATGGCGGATCCAAGATGGCGGACAACCATTTCAAATTTTAAATTTTATTGCTTCCTATTGCTTTTTCTCGCTGTACAAGTGTTTCCTTGTTACTAGTTCATAAGAAAGGATAACAAAGAGATGACTTTACCAATATT
Source organism: Porites lutea (assembly GCF_958299795.1). NCBI lineage: Eukaryota > Metazoa > Cnidaria > Anthozoa > Scleractinia > Poritidae > Porites > Porites lutea. The sequence goes on from NC_133212.1 coordinate 17,907,198, forward strand.
ATTGATATTTTACGTATCTAAGTGGAAAAATAATAAGAAACATTGAAAAATCGGAATATGACGTCACTGTGACGTCATCATTGGGCGTGGCAAGTCAAAACTGGGTGTGGGGCTTCTTTGTACGGAGATGATCATTGTGTGTAAATTTCATGACCCTAGCATTATTGGTTCCAGAGATACAGAGGGGGGTTCCGAGGAGCCCCCCCTCCAGTCACAGATTGACCAAAAAAGCCCAGTCTGAATAGGGTTAATTGCCAAACACGAGTATCCAAGACTTTGAGCAGGGTTAGAGCACTAGGCTCAGCCCTTAGCCTCAGCCAGGGCAACCGCGCACTAGTCACGCCCCAACGGTCAAGTTAATCTCAAATCAACGCGGGATCAAAGTCTGTTCCAGCAATTAGCCGACAATTAGAACATCCTTCCCCGCCAGGGGTCTACTCCTCATGACAGCTTTTAATGCCAAAAATGGTATTAATATTGCAGCCGTCGGTTCGCTGACAAACGGCTAGCCGTGGTTGTTTATACAAGAGACTGACAGTACATCAGCGAATCTCTTAGACAATTTAAAGACCTAACATTCTACATGTATTCCAAAACCAGATGTACGTTAAACACACGTTTTGTGACCAAATTATTGATAACGACGCCAAACATTTTTTTGTGTGTAATGTACATGCAATCAACCCCAAACCCATACGCTTCAATATATTTCTACTGAATATACACAAACAGCCAGTCGTGAGAGTAACCCTGGCTACGTTATGTTTCCAGCAACAGCCAGCCCTGACTAAATGTCATTTAATTTGACATTTTTTGGACCCTCATCTAGCCTTAATCACGAGTTGACCTTTACAAGGGACGAGTTTGCGAAAACAAGCGACGAGACTTGCGAGAAGTCGACCTTTTTCAACTGGCATGACCCGTCCAAGCCTTAATCAAAACAGACTTTTATAAACTATCTTCTTGTATGTCCTCATGACAGACCACACTATGAGTAATTATCAAAGACAACACGTTTTGTTTTAAAAAAAACTTGAATAACTTCTACACTCACTAACCCACAAGGATTTTTTTATACGTCCACGCTCTCGTAAACGATTGCTTCGGAAATTCGAAAAAACTAACTAGAGCTGGTGGCTTAAGAGAATGAGCTCTCGTAAGCGACCGCATGGTAAAGCAATAGAGGGTGGTCGCTTATGAGCTTCAGAGACTCATTAATAATACCAGCAGCCGATTACTTCGGCTCCTGATAATACATAAAAAAAACAAAAGAAGTTTACGTTTTATGAGTGTCTTTATATCTGATATATCATGGCTAAACTTTACGTCCAATTTGTTAGATCAAAGTAGCCCCAAGGTCCTTATCAACGAACAATTAGCGCAGTGTGCAGTTTCACTGATAAGTGTTGATTTAATATATAATGAATAAGACTCCGCGTGGTCGCTTACGAGAGCTTAACAACCAAGGAAACTTAGGTTATCTCAAAAGTGGTCGCGGTCGCTTACGGGAGCGGTTGCTTACGAGAGTTTTCCATCACAAACGTTAAGTCACAGTTCAAACGAGGTTTTACAAAGGTGGTCGTAACCAGAGCTGGTCCCTTACGAGAGTGGTCGCAAGGGGAGCTGCCTTCGACTGTATATGAAATTCATATATTCATCGTTTCAAGGACTTTTTTTTATTACCGTATTGTTTTTATACATTTTTCCAGTACACGCTTCCTCACCGTTTTTACCCTCCGGAACTGAACTGAACTCTCTGTCGTCTCGCAGTCGAATGATACTTAATATGAGAATTTTTTCTTCCTCAAGACGTTGAGATGTAGCAAAGAATTACATATTTACACCACAAGTTTCTCTAACTACATCGTTTTCGTTAAAAAAAAAATCACAATCGAATAAACAAGAACAAAAAACTCGGTTTAAGAGAATAACAAGAAAAACGAAGGTAAAAGTCACTTGCTCTAATTGCACTAATCTCTACATTGATAACTTGGCAAAAAGACTGTCCTTACAATAGTCGACACCTTTGTTGTAGTAATGGTGGATGTGACTGATTTCAATTGTCATTGCATCCTGAAAGAAAATTCACACATACATATGCTTTAGCTCTCATTCAAGCGATTTAATATTAATACTGTTGATGGTAGTGATGATGATGATAGTAATGATAATGATGATGATGATGATGATATCATTGGTCAAAAATAGTTTAGTCACTGATCCAGATTGCGCAAATACAGCAGAAAGTCGAAAGCCGATTACCCTGCTTTGCATATTACTTGCTTCATAACATGTATGAAACAGGTCTTAACTAGTAGTGGTGCTAAATAAACATAAGGCTGATTCATTTAGCTAGAATATTCGAAATTTTGGCTGACTAATCTTTATTTTCTTACCTTTTCACCACAAAGTAAACAACTATCAGCAAAACAACAATTGCAAGGCACATCAGAGCAATAGCTACCGTCAAAAGGGAGATCATTGTGTCTCTTTCCTTTTCTAAAATTCGAAATAGAAAATAGAAAAGTCACTCCATGTAGCTTAGGATGTTATCAATCCCACCACGCCCTATTAAAAGACTAAAGAGCCCTCTACGCCAATCTCTCATCTCAGTTTTACAGATATTCTTGTCTTGATTCCAGCCATACGATCCCACTGTTGCAATCAAAAGGCCTCAATATGTCAAAATCATTATAAACAAAGATCAAAGACTAACAGTATCATCCGTAGTAGCAAGATCATTTTGGGGTTTGCATAGCGAATGTGCGTACAAAACGTCTGTGAAGGACACAAATAACAAACCACCTACCCGAATTATCATCACCCGTTTTCCCACCAGTAACAGTTCCATCGCCTGGACCTACTGAAGATGACACAGCTGATGTAGAAGACAAAGTCGACGCTACATAGGACGCTGAAACGGATGCCGAGACTGACGTAGATGGCGACATTGACTGCGACTTTGATGTTGACATGGAATGTGACATTGGTGTTGAGGCAGACACTGATGTTGAACCCAAGGCTGACGTAGTTGGCGACAATGACGTTGACATTGACTGCGACATTGATGTTGACATGGAATGTGACATTGCTGTTGAGGCAGACACTGATGTTGAACCCAAGGCTGACGTAGTTGGCGACAATGACGTTGACATTGACTGCGACTTTGATGTTGACATGGAATGTGACATCGATGTTGAGGCAGACACTGAGATAGACGCCGAGGCTGACGTAGATTGTGACATTGACATTGAAGCAGACGCTGAATTAGAAATCGAAGGTGAAACCGACGAGAACGCTGAAGCAACAACAGAGAGTGTTAGCTATGAGGATTTTAGAAAGCTTTACACCTACAACGTATATCTTTACATTTGTTTCCAATTAAATACCCAGTTTCCCAAAACCTCCTATATTACGAAGGAGTCATTATACATGATGTCGGAGTGCACAATCTGACATCTCAAGTCCTAATGTCAATTAATTTCAAATAGCCCTACCGATTCTAAACTGCTGAGCAAGAAGGATTATGTCTAGAAAAAAATTCATCGGTAAAAACAAACAGCAAGTAAATAAATTCCAGTCAATTCACATTCGTATGAGCCTTTCAGAATTAGTCTCTGTTGTAAAGAACATTGACATTGAATTTGGTATTGAAAGTGTTGCCCTGCTGACATCACAAAGGAAAAGGGAAGCTTAAAAATGCTTATCCTCATATTATTCTGTGGAGAAATAATACCACCACCATCCCCACTACTACTACTACTACTACTACTACTAGTACTACTACTACTACTACTACTACTACTAGTACTACTACTACTACTACTACTACTACTACTACTACTACTACTACTACTACTACTACTACTACTACTACTACTACTACTACTACTACTATTATTACTATAATTGTTATTAGTATCATTATCATTATCATTATCATCATTATTATTTTTATGGTTATTATTAATATTATTTTCCTTACAGGTAGATGGGCCTATAACTGGAGGGGCTTATGAGACACTTTACGGTATATTTCTTTCGCTGAAGGTACTAACCAGGTGAAGCTGCATCCGAGGGGGCTTATTATTATTATTATTATTATTATTATTATTATTATTATTATTATTATTATTATTATCACTAGCAGTAGTAGCAGTAGCAGCAGCAGCAGCAGCAGCAGCAGCAGCAGCAGCAGCAGCAGCAGCAGCAGCAGCAGCAGCAGTAGTAGTAGTAGTAGTAGTAGTAGTAGTAGTAGTAGTAGTACCAACACCCCTCGTTCAACAAATCGTATCTCAGTCACATCCAGCCAGTCATTTCGGGGGAAACGGTTAAGTAGCCTAACGAAGTACAAGATGCGAGATTGGATATCCATGCATGCGGGTTCTGGGAGAACCAACGATCGGCAGTCTTTGATGTCAGGGTCTGCCACCCAATTGCCGAATCGTATAAGGATTTCGAACCGCAACAACTGTATGCACGAGAACGAGAAAAAAACGTCTTTATTCAAGAAGAGTTCTCGACATTGGGCATGGGACAGTTAGGCCCTTAGTGTTTACAACAACTGACGGTATGGGAAGAGAATGCCTCAGGTATCACAGTCGACTAGCGGAGGTGATTGCCATCAAGAAAACCGAACAACATGCCAAAACTATGTCATGGATCAGAAGCAAAATCCTCTTTTGCATTATTAAGATGAGTATTCAATTGTTTTAGAGGATATAGGGCAAAAATGAGAGCTCAGTACAACACTTGAAATGCGGGTCTATGGCTTTACTTAGTAGTAACTTTGCATGACCGCACAATTTTCAGAGAGCTGGACAACACAGCCTTCTGCATCCTCTTCAGAACATTACTCGATCGCGCACCAAAGATCTTACTCTTCTCGACATTTAGTTTCTTGGACCACTCCCCTAAAACGTCCATGATGACGTTCAGCTGTACGATATTATAGTCTGGTTACAGTTTGCTACGCTCCCACCGCAGTGGTTGGTACTTCTCTTGCTGTCTTCGCAGAATATTTCTTCGTGCAATTGCCCACCCACAGACAGCTCAGCCAACACCCTCATCGACTTGCGGTCTCCAAATCACGTGTACACCCTGATGGTTGGAACGAAAGTGTGCTCTACGTAAACTGGAACATCCCAGTATGCTTGAGCGTCTTCTGACTCGTACAACGCTTTGGGCTCCACCCGTGAGCACCATGGAGGAACAGAGTCGGCAAGCTTGAGGTCCCTCAGCATTGCAAAGAACCGCACCTTTAGTGCAGCATTATGCCTTTCCATGTACTTAGTCTGCGTCAGCGATGAACATCTCGCCAAAACGTTAGCAAGGCTTTCTGGTACCTTACCGCACATTCTACACATGGTGCTAATTTGGTCTGAAGTATACCGGTCTTATAAGCCGTGTAAACTTGGGTTGGTAAGAGCTGCTCATAAAGTTCCATAACCCGTGCGATAGTTTGAGTAGGAGTGAACACCCCCTCACTCAACCAGGCGGTACTGCTGTGTTCACTCAGCTAGTCGTCTTCCCTGCTGATCCACAGCAGACGTCCTTATCATCTCTGGTCTTCCACCTTCTCCTCAAGCTTCTCTTCTACAGCTTTCTTAAGATGTTGTCTCACCTGATGTCTACTGATCCTCTCCTCGGGGGCTTGCTACGAGCTACATGATGGATCAGGAGTAGCCAAATTGAGAGTAGTTCCCAGTTCCCCCGCAAACTTGTGTACGTCTTCCACAAGGGAGCAGAATCCCTTCTCGCCTGCTTTCTCTTCAAATATCAGCACACTTCTCATCATTGGGTCAGGATTCTCATACAGCTTCATAGCCGCCTCGATCTTATTGAAATTTGTACTCTTGTTCTACAGACCTTTGTCCAAAACCCCCTTTATCTCTTGGAAGAAACAGCACTGCAGTGGAGCGAAGAGGGTTCCCATCAGTCTCACTGGTCAACTTCCTTGTCTCTCTATCAAGGCTTTGTGGTTCTCCCAATGGCCAATGTTGGGTCCACATGGGGTACGTCAAGACAGGCAAGGCGAACTGGTTTGTTGCCTTGACGCGGTTGGCATCGGACAGGGGGCTTGTCCAGATTATTGAGAGTCTTTGCAAGTACGTCTTTGCTGCAACTGTAAGTGCTAACTTTTCGTCTTGCATCACGGACTCTCTCACGCCCAGGAAAACTATTTTTATTATTTTATAATTATTTTGCTGACAGTTCGATGGACCTATAACTACAGGAGCTTATGAAAGACACGGTATATTTCTTTCGCTGGCGTACTTACCAGGTGTAGGTGCAGGCGCATCATCATCCGTAATCGTTATTTGTATAACTGATGGTTGTCCGATGGTCAAACCAGGGCTGGGTGAAACGATGGAGAAAGTGATATTAAATTGCTCAGGTCCTTCGATCAAATCATCGTCGATTATTACGATAGTTATACCTCTCACTGTTTCACCGGGTTGAAAATTCAAAATCTCGCCTGTCACCGGCGGTACATAGTCTCCGAAGACATTGGCTGACCCATCCAACAAATCTATCCTGGAATAAAAAAAATCCTTGTTTGTAAAATATGAATACGAAATAAGGATCTAATTCTCACATTTTTGCCACCAACCACACACACACACACACACACACACACACACACACACGCCCATTCAAACCTTTCAGCTTCAAAGTTCATATCCCCGGAAACGATAACGGAAACATTTGGTGCTTACCATTTGACAGAAAAATCCGGTTGGGTTGTCGAAAGCATAATGGTAAGCGATTTACCAGTGTACGGCAGAATTGTTACGGTTTGAATCCAAAGAACGGGAGAATTTGTGTAGCGCGAGTCTAGAACCGAGAAGGAATCGAGAAATGGTAAATAGTAAGCGACATTCCATTTGGTTTGTACCAACCGGAATGAAAGGACTACCTCAAAACGTACTCCTCAATTTTTGGTTGGAATTTCCGAAAAGTGACCTTGCCATTTACTTTCCACCCGGAATTCCCGACATTATCTGTCAAATGGTAAGCACCCACGGTAATTATTTTTTCCCTTCGATTCCTCGAAACCAAAAATCCTTCTAAATTTGTCCGAATTTGTCGGATTATCCGTCTAGATGGGTATTGGTATAAATCTGAGCAATGGTGAACAATTGCGCATTTTTTGTAATTAAAAGATCGCTCCAACCTTCGTAACCTGACTTCGTATTCCAAAAGCTATATTTCAACCACTAGGTTAAACATTAGTCCTGTGTTATGTAGGTGGAATTTTTTTCCCAACAGCGGGCGCTCTCATTGGTTACTTTGAGGTCCATGACATCTAAAAATGAAACTGTTTCCCGCCAAAATCGCTGAGCGGGTAACATTGCAAAATTTATGACGTCAGAGGGTTACAGTGCACTTTTACCCGCGAATGTTGACCAACGACCGCCTCTCAGCGAGGTTCAGTGAATTTCCAGCTTCAAAAGTTTCAGCTATATAACAAATCACAATGTTTCGACACATTGAGATTCTCGGGAAACAAAGTCATCTGTTTCCCTCGGGACCAGTCATAGTATTTATTATGTGTCTTACGATCACAAAGCCTAGCGATATTTTCCAGCCACAGGAAATTCTTCCTTTTACCTGAAAAATCCTCTCTCGTATATGCTTTCTCTCATCGGAGAGAAGTTTAAATTACCAGAATTGTTAACGATGATAGTGATGGCAATAAATTTGATAAGAATAATTCCAGGAGTCCATGACTAGTTCTTAAGACGGTATCCATTAGGACATTGAGTAATTTCAATTTTCAGTGGACAAAAACCTTGTACCAGAGTAATTTAAACAATATCGCATTTTCTTTTTACATTTTTTAAGAGCTAAAAAAATTTTTTCATGAGAGCCAGAGAAAATAAATGTCAAATCTTACAAAACGACATATTACACACGAAATTTTCAGAAATTAACTTGTCTTTTCACAATTCTTGTGAAATTTGACGTTTAAATTATTCTGGTACAAGGTCTTTGTCCACTGAAAATAAAAATTACTCAATTTCCTGATGGATTCCGTCTTAATATTTTCAAAGCTTGGCGACTAGATTATTGCTTGACGTTGCTGATAACGGCGGTTATTTCATGCTGAAAATGATAATAGTACTGAAGGCGATGCCGATAATGGTGGTGGGAATGTTGATGCAGCCGATGATGAAATTGATGATTTCATTGATAATGCTGTTGCTACTGTTGTGTTGTTGTTGATTTCGAGAATGAAAGTGATTGGTTAATTTGGTATGATGACGATAGTGATGATGATGACATTGTTGTTATGGTTATTGATGATTGTAGTGTCGTATCATGCGTTATGGCAATTGACTAGACGTTGCGAAATAGTATTTAAGGAGCTGAAGTTGTTGTTAGTTGTGTGCATATAACCGGTGATGATGATGATGATGATGATGATGATGATGATGATGATGATGATGATGATGATGATGATGATGATATACGATGATGAAGATGATGGAGATAACGATGATAATGATCACGGTGATTATGATAATGATAATGAAGAGATAATAATGAAGATTTTGATGATGATGATGATGATGATAGTAAACATCAACTTCGGTAGACTTTTTTCTACTTCAAGGTTCAAGAAAATCTCAAATGGTAAGTAATATTCTCACCTCAGAGTAGCATTGAAGCTCGTATTACCAGTGTTAACGACATTAACGACAACAGATCCTTGATCTTCATCAACCGATATTGCTGCTTGTTCGAAATGGAATACAGCGTCTAAAAAAATATTGTATCCATTGGCGCATCAAACTACCCCAATCATAGCTTGATTATTGTTGGCGTATTGTTTTACTATTTAATTAATACTATACAAACAAAGTTAAAAATCATAACAACTGAATAAACTGAGCAATAGAGGTTTTGATCAACCGAAATTCACATATCGAATTCACAGTAATTTTATATTACAACATTTATTTCAATAAGTCACGATTGACGTCGTCAATTTAGACGCGGTAAATGTGAAAACCACTTCCTGGTAGAAGGGTCACCCTTCCAGCCGAGTCAACGTCGATAAAACGTGAAATTAGGCAATTCACGTCGTAGTCATGCAGTAACAGCAAAGAAATGTACAAAAAAGCGTGAGGCACGTGCAAAATTGTTGTTTTGCAAACCTTAACCTACAGCTTTTTTGGGCATGACTTTCTCGTTGCCGTCGCCGTAGTGACACCGTTATTTCTTTGCCGTGCACGAATACTACGTGAAACTTTCTAATTTCACGTTTTATGGAGGACGGGAACACAAGGCAACGATTTTCTTTTTCTTTTTGCTAACTTAGTTATAGTCCTTTAGAAATCAACTCTTGAAAAAAAATGCCAACATTTGACAAGTTAAAAGAGTTGCAATAAGAGTGATGAAGTTTGAAGCAGCGCGAATTGGGTGACATTTTCGATGCCGTTGCCCACTTCGTTACCACAGATACCGTCACTGCAAAACTTGAAAGAATTCCTTTGGTGACCACCCCTTTACACCCAATATTTTTTTTTTGCCTGCCCCACTCCTTGCCCTATTTTTTGGCATGGCCCTCCTCAAATCCCACCAGCCTCCGCCCCCCCCCCCCCCACCCCCACCTGATAAAAAAAGGAACGGTCCCCTAGAATAAATGCTACAATATTTCCCTCATATCAAAGGGTCTGTCGCGTGATTTTTACGTGCGTACCGTATTCTCTCGATTAAACGCCCAAGAGCTTATTTCAAAATCGCCAGTTTAGACCAGGCGTTTTTTCGAGGCCGGCGTTTAATAGAGAAAATACGCAACGTGCGTAAAATTTACGTTCACAAATAAAATAGAGACAATGCACAAAAGGTCGCAAGTAAGCGTAAAAGTTGATCTTCGCTCAACTCAGTCTCGTTTATGCTCAACAGCGTTTTATCTTACCTCTATCTTATTATAACGTGATTAAAATTTGCGCGCGCGCAAATTTAAAACACACGTAAAAATTGCGCGGCAATGGAAATCCACTCTAAGGCTTAGTACAATCAGTATACGGTTGGAATAAAACGATTAACGCTTTTTGATTTTAAAACTTTGCCTAATTTCCTGACTCGAGGTCGGGGTCGCCTTTCGTTGTTCCTTTGACTCATTTTATGTTTTAGTTAGAGGAAAACAACACCAAGCGAGAGAAAGGAAACAAAAGGACAATGGCACCGACCAAATGTTCCCGACAGAGTCAATTGAAAGGCATGAAAAGAATCATATTCCTGAGCTGCCAAATTTTGCATATCATCTCCAACTGAAGGCTTGCTTGCCTCCTAGCCATGTTTGCTTCTACACGTGAATGTTAAAGTATCCTAGTCTAAAACTGAAAAAGACTTTAGGGGATAGTGCTTTTTCATCTGCTGCCCCTAATTTATGTAACAATCTGCCCCTTCACATCCGTCTTGAGGACAATTTTGAACGTTTTAAATCTTTACTTAAAACGCATCTTTTAAGACTAGCTTTTGATATGTAATTTTTAACCTACTATGTAATATATTTAGTGTTTTTTATCTTTATTTAATTTTTAGCGTTGTTTGTTCTTAGCCTTAATTATTTTGCTCATTTTAGCTTTTATTTTCTTTTAACATTTACGTGTTGTCACGCGCTTTTGATCATATTTGCATGGAAAAGGCGCGTTATAGATTTATAATTATTATTATTATTATTAATCTGTTCACCGCAAACATTATGCCTCAACAGATCTTGGTTGAAGAAAAGTTTTGATTTTTCCAGTACTTTGCACTTTCTAATAGCGAGTGACTAACCCGGCCAAAGTTAGGTGAAGTCCCGGGGGGAGCACTTGGGTATTTTTTGGGTGGGTATGTGCCGCCCGGGACTGCAAATTGGCACCCCGTTCTAAAAAATATTTCCCCTAAAATTGATACCCCGTTCTAGAAATGGGCCAATTTTTTACACCCCGTTCTAGAATTCACCCTTAAACTGATACCCCGTTCTAGAAATGGGCCAATTGTTTATACTCCGCTCTAGAAAGTTTGTTAATTGAAATAGCCCTGTTTTTTAAAAAAGATATTTCTTTATTTGTTCGACTTATACATCAAATAAATGCTTCTTCATAATGAGCAACAATTTTAAGCAGAAGATAAAGCCGCGATCCACAATTTTTGATACCCCGTTCTAGAAAACGCCTCTGAAATGGATACCCCGTTCTAAATCAGGAGCTTCAAAATCACCACCCCGTTGGGCGGCACATACCCGTATAGGTAATGCATGGGAGTACCCCCCCGGGGGTGAAGTCTAGATTCGCGTGAATTCCAAACGGTACTTCGAACCATACTCTAAGTGATTCGTAGTTGGATACAGAATGACAGAGCTAAAATAATTTTTGTTTTATTTGTTCCTTGGTGTGCTGTTGTTACTAGGTCAATGTTTTTGTCTTCACTGGACAACAAGTGAAATCCCTTTTTCCTTTTTTTAAAATTATTGTCGTTTAATTATCATTTATCTTATCGCCTCTTCTCGTCAAAAGCAGAATCACACGCGCTCACGTTCATCCCTCCCAGCTTTGAAAATTAAGTGTATATAATCGTAGGATGACTATTTCATCGAAGGGTTCAGCAAGGCAGGCTATAACGTTGCTAAGCCTCCTTCAGTATTCGTGATAGTGGAAGTTTAATTTATTTTTTGAAACTAATAAGCGAAACAGCTCAGTGACCATGAGTCATCATTAAAAATTATATATAATATCAATAATGACTCTTCTGAAAATTGTTCGGAGAAGAACTCAGAAAAAAAACGCCATACTGCACACGTTTAGACTGGCTCACACGCAAGAGTTCTTAGTCAAAAATGAGTAATCTTGTCGGAATTCTTGCAAAAGAATTATTCAAATTCCTACTCACTGAAGTATTCAAAATTGTTAACATTTGCACAATGATATTGTGCACAGTTAAAAACACAGTTGAAGTTAAACAGGCTTACCTCTTTTACATTCGGCACGTACAAGTGACACCTACTGATAATTCTTTTAATCCGCAAGCTGTTTTCAAATTGACGTACCTTAATTTGTCAATTCACTACTGCGTTTGATTAATCGACTGGTAAATCAGAAGCTAAGAGAGCATTTTCCTTACTTACAGAATTGGAAATTATGAGCAGCTATATGCATTCATGAATTATAGAGGACTATAGATCTTTTAGTGTTAACTTGAAATAACAACTATTTCACTGCTTACCTTCTGCAGAGCACAAATAAATAACAAACACCTGAATCAGAAGTAACTTCAATGAAGAATACTTTCCCACTTGCATTGTGAAATTTATCTGTAGTACTCAACTCAGTTCAGTCCTGACATGAAACTGGGAAGCTGACTGCGGTTTTGTTCATTGTTATTTTAATTTTGTTTATCGTTAGAGAGAAAATAACAATAGAAAACTAAACAAAAGCACAGTGGACACCGACCCCGACCCCTACCCAAGGTCGAAACTTCGTGACTGTTGCGATTTGACAGCCGCGCGCTCGTCCGTGACACCGCTTTATGATAGATTGATGGACTTCACCTAGGTAACACACGATAGTTCTGCTTTCCATTCGTGATCTTGCTTTAAGACGCCTTTGCACCGAGAGCAAATCAAAGGTCGCCAATCCCTCAACTGAATCTCTGTACTTTCCAGTCTGAAGGCATCGACAGAACCTTGGTTTGAACTCCGCGCTACCATTGAGAGATAGCAACACGGCCTGAGACTCAAATTACTCCGACTACTCGTGGTAGGAGACAGGGGACGTATTAAGTGGGCGGGGAAATAAAACACCTGAATAAGAAGTAACTTCAATGAAGAGTTCGAATATTTTCCTTCTTGCATTGCGAAATTAATCTGTAGTACTCAACCCAGTTCAGCCCTGATATGAAGCTGAAAAACGTACTGCGGTACAATTTTATAGTCGCCAGGTTAGTGTCGGTATAAAACTCGATTGGAGGTAAAAAAATAAATGTAACTTGTAAAAAATATGTAACTTTTTAATATTTATTCGAATACAACCCTAAAAGAGACCTTTACGGCTACATATAATGGTGTTTTGCCCAGAACACGCTAAGGGAGACCAAAATCTGAAATTTACACCCCTAAGCGAGATGACGAGCATTGCCGCCCCTCTCATATGGGAGTCCTCCCCCTCGCCCCCCCACCCCCGCGGGATGGATTGCTGGAATTAGCGTTCGCAATGAACGTTGAATTATTGTTCTCGAAGTAATGATTGGCGCTTACTAGCTAAAGTTCGCGGAAAATGTACTTCTCAAAATTCCTCAAAATTTTCTTGGTAGACGAGCATAATTTACAAAAACGAAGAACATATTATTGGCATAATTTTAGAAATATGCGAGCACTGTTAGCAGCATATTATCCCTTTTTTGCAAGCACAATCTATCAACAGGATGTTCAGAACACAGGTGGCCCAAGAACACTATCAGCACGTACCACAGAACACTACTCAGCTCATTAATTATTCATACCTCAGGGTGATTCCATTAACCGTTATTCTATAATAAGCAAAATGTACGTAGTGTTAAACGTAAGCATTAATGTTGTGACTACGTTTTAAGCTCTTTGGGCACGTTCATATTCCTTTCTTTGATCGATGGATGTCAATGGCAACAGTAAGGCGCTCTCCCCCTCCCCCACTTCCAGGCGGGTAGAGCGGGTATAGTGCCCCCCTTCCCCTCGGTATAAATATGGACCTTGACTTTCCTTAGAAGTTCAATCAGAGACAGAAATTGAGTGACGAGAGTTTGCAGGGAATGTATAACATGGAAAAACTCGAAACCATATTGTGGGAAAACAGCCGACATTTCCCAACGCAATTACAGGTGTTCCCACGAATCGAAGTGACGTCTGAGGAAGGAAGAAATTCCATACTTATGACGCGTTTGTACCCAGATCTAAACAGTGCTTCTGATTTTTGGAAATTTGATTCATCCAATCCCGAGGCACTACCCAAATCTGGGTAGTGACACGCCATCGGTATGGAATTTCTACGCTCGTTCATCGAGCGTCATTTGGCAGGGAAACCAGTGGTGACGTCACCAAATGTCGGCTGTTTTATCAGGCTAATAGGGAGCTTTAGCATCGACGACGGCAACGGCAGCGAAAACGTCAGTTTTAAAATGAATTCCCGTTTTTTCAATCTTTGTCGCGTTTATTCCAATTTGCTGAAAATGGCAAGTGTAGGCGAATTTCCCTAAAGTTGATTTCTTGAGGACCGCACTCAAGTTTAGAGAGAGAAAAAGAGATTCGTCGTCGCTTGTTTACGTCCTCCATAATTAGGCATTTTCACGTCGTAGTTGAGCAAGGACGGTAAAGAAATGTGCAAAAAAGCGTGATGCACGTGCAAAGTTGTTGTTTTGCGTAATAAACCTATTGCTTTTTTGACGTCCTCGTTGCCGTTGCCGTTGCCGTCGCCGTCGTCGTTGCTAAAGCTCCCTAATATAACCAGGGCGAGGTCTTAAAAGGATTGCAACTGGTATACTGCAACCCATCCTTAAGAAGCAGTAGGTTTGGTCAATGAGAAATACTTGAAATTGTGGTCAAGATGATGCTGTGGCATATATTTTCAATATTGGCACTTCTGGAGTGTTTCTTTAATTTTATTTCACTCACTCCTATTGCCATTGCTAATCAATTTACAAATATTATAACCTAAAAAGGTAAAGCATTCGTAATTCTAAAGTGCAAGTTTAGAAGTGGCATCTAAACTGCGTTTAAATCTCATACATTAATTGAATTAAACTGGCCGTTAGACTTAAACTAGATCACGAGTTTATAACACGGAGCGAGCAACTTTGTTGTGACCACATGCAACGGCGTTTTCACAGAGAAGTTTATTTAAAGATCAATTTTCCAGCAAATTTTGAGTAGAAATACTTCTTACAAATTCCTCGAGCCCGAATGGGCTCTGAGTCAATAGCCCATGAGGTCGAAGGCCGAATGGGTTGTTAACTCAGAGGCCATGAGGGCGAGAGGAATAATTGTTTTAGTAAAATCCAACTAGTTGGTCAAAAATATCGAGACAAAAAAACTTAAAGCAAGGCTTTAATCCTTTTTTGCCGCCAAAAATCCGGCGCTTTTCGCTACTAGTGGGCAATAACATATAGCCTAGTAGAAGCTCAACCAATCAGAGCGCAGCATTGATAATAGACCACTAGTTGGATTTTACTAATATAAAATAGTCTGATGTTTTGATAGCCTCTATTCTCCCTTTTTTCATTATCGTACTATGGATGCGCACATACACGAGACGGTGCTTCCATTTTGGCGGGAAAAAATACTCCAAACTGATGCTAAAAATAAACTCATCTGTGGAAGCGCCGTTGCATGGACTAAGTGTGGGAGTTGGACACTCCGGTTATCAGGGCTCCTGATAAAATTAATTCTAAAACACAACAAAATAATTAAGTAAAGTCCCTTGCAAACAGTCTTAGCCCACGTGACAGAATTAAATTCTAGTTGAGTTGTAACTGTAGAGACATTTGGATGGGAAACTTCCACAGAATCTTTCAAATGTTCCAGCAATCAACTCGTCGTCTTGTTTAGGTGTTTTAAATTACAGGTTTTTATTTATATCACTTAATCCCCGTGCAAACGGACGCAACATTGTCGGCCAACAACTCCCAACATTGTTGTATATTACATGTTGCGTTCGTTTTCACACCCTGTTGCATGTTGTCGCGTGGTGTTGGGAGTTGTTGCGTAAGGTTTGAAACCGGTCAAACGTTTAACTACTTGCAAACGGACGCAACAAGTCCCAACATTATCGGGCCAACAATGTTGGGAGTTGTTGCGTTCGTATTGGCAGTGGTGCGCAAACAGTGCAACAACTCCGAACAATGTTGGGCCAACAATGTTGGGAGTTGCTAAGTCGGTTTGCTCGTAGTAAGGGCTTTTCAGGACAGAACGCCAATATTTCTTCCCAGGGGTTGCTTGGGCTGCGGGCGTAAAACAGAATATAAAGAAAAGAAAATATTCGAAGAAAACAGCATCATCCGAACTAAAATCACTTTTTGCCGTCTTTTTTGATATTGTATGGTTATATTCTAGCGATCAGATTGAGCCACGCTCAGATTAGTGCCAGTCTTGATCTCGGCCAGCCTCATCCCCAGGCAAGTTCCTGCAGTCCGAGCGAGCGGAGGAGGCTTGGAAACGAACGCAAATTCTCCCAACAAGCGTGACAAGTGACGTCACATTCGATTTCGCAGAGGACCACTGGGAACGAGGCTGGATTCCTCAGATGTTTAATTCCAATTTTCCGATGATTACCCAATCCCTTTCACAAGAACGTCCCTCCCCCCCCCCCCCCCGGGAACAGACTCAGGCGGTGTATTCACTGGGCATCTTCGCAATAGACCTTAGATAAGTAACGGTTCTTAAAACTATTTCCTTGACTATAGCCGAATAGGGCTTCCACCTGGATCCTTCACGGCATCCGCGCGAGTGATCTTGATGCTTGATTCGCCTCTCGCAGTTTCGGGAATTAGAGGCTATACGTAGAAAAAGAACCGAGTTGCGACTAAAATGTATCAGTCTCAGTGAAGGCTTATAAACAGCTCTTCCTAGTTGTCTTTGGACGACAGGCATGTAATAAAAGCAAAGGTCAATGATAATAAGCTGATGTGCGCTAAACTATAGCCTGCCTAGTGGGCGCAAGAGGGTAGCGCGAGGGAGACGTGCACGCAAGGGGAGATGTAGCGCCTGTCCGCCCTCTTTCTTTCGTGTCGTCCTTTGCACTACTTTTGTATCTTACGCCATTTTCTTGCGCCTGTATCATTCAGTTCATGATCATCGCCTTTTTTAATAACCTGCGCCACGGACGAAACTAAACTCTGGTTAAGCCCGTCTGCGGAACAGCGCCGAAATCTTTGTTCTGGGCCTCCACCTGTGTATCTGGATTTGAGTACGCGCCGTGATTGGCCTGTTAAAAAATCCATTGTTGATTTGCCAATCAGAATGAAAAGAAATTCGAAGCGCATTTCCGGTAAATCGTTGAATCCGTTGGGGTCCCAGAACACGGTTATCGGCACTGATTCCCAGGGCGTTACTAACAGAGGCTAAATAATAGTCTGCGGCGCAGCTGAATACCATCTCTAGCAGCATACCTCTCATCCTGACCGATGAAAGACCTCGGCCAAGCAGAATAACATGTGAGTATTTCACCTAAACCTTACTGAGCTTAATGGAACGTAATTAATTACATTCCTTATACTTGTTGCTTGCTAAAGACTTCTATGTATACTGTAGCCACTTTTGTTACACTTTTCAGTTGACATTAACTTTGTTTTTCCAGCTGCAAATGGTAACTTGTTTGCCTCTATCTTCGATGGTTCTACTTTTAGTGATTTACAACCTGAAAGAAGAAAATGTAAAATCAATTAGCAAATCAACTTACAACGCATTGTTCACGCCCTATAGGGGCTCATTTTGTTGCGACTGTGGTCATGTAGGATAATGATCGCTATACAAAATAATGACCGAGCGCGCAGCGCGAGGTTATTATTTTTAAGAAAGTCGAGGAGCGAGTAAATTACCCTTTATCTAATTTAATGCACCTTTCCAATTTTTTCAGCACCAGTACGTCAGTATTGTGACCGCTGAAGTGGAACAGGAGGCTACTATTCTTAATAATGACCTCCTGACCCCGGTTGATCAAAAGTTAGATAGCGCTATCCACCTGCCCCCAGTTGTTTAAAAGTTGAATAGCGCTATCCACCGGATAAATCACTATCCAAAGGATAAGTATTAGGGAAACCAATTGCGCTATCCAGTGGATAGTGATTTATCCAGTGGATAGCGTTATCCACCTTTTGAACAACTGGGGCCTGATAGATCCCTATCCGATAGATAAGTAGTACGAAAACTAATTGTGTTTTTCACTGGATAGTGATTTATTCAGTGGATAACGATATTCACCTTTTGAACAACTGAGGCCTATTCTCACTGGGGCCATCTCGTACAAACGCCCCAAATCTCTTCGGGATTCAAGGATAAAAATTCCCCGCGCGCTCGTAGTCTCCTGGGTGTTCTGTTTGACACAGGTTTTTGTATAAATAGGCCTGTTTTGGCCTGTTTTATTATCTTTTTGTTAAACGTTCGCCAGTCGTTAGCTTGGCGTCCCTCCCTCCTCCCCGCAGCGATGACCATTGCTGCCATCCTAGCTAGCTCCCCCTCCTTTTCGCCTCCGGGCGCGCTTCTTCCCATATCTTATCCTTACCTGGGGCGTTTGGGAGTGAGGGCTCCCCGTGGGAATTTATTACTGTTCTACCTTCCTGCTCTTTCATTTATTGAAAATTATAATAACCTGTTTTATACTACTACATGAGAAATTTCTGCAATTTGATTGTTTTAGAACAGTGGTATTTCAGCTTAATTTGAAATACCTACATGTGAAAATAACAAACCTTTTGTAAGTAGTAGTACAAACAAATAATAGCATGATTTGTATGTGATATTTGGCATAAATACCACCTGTGATATTTCAAAATTGTTTCAAATTTCAATTTTGAAATATCACTCGTGGTATTTATGCCAAATATCACTACAAATCATGCTATTACCTATACCAAAACACTGGAAATTAGTGTATTAATTGAGGATACTATTCATTGTTACCTCATGATACCAAATTCAATTTTTTTTCTTTCTGCGTTTGAAAAGAATGTGCTTGAAGTTTACAAATATCTAAAAATGAAGTTTTGAACGATTTAAAACAAAACTTTAGCCTTGAAATGACGTTTTAATTGGTACTCATAACTTTTTATTGAAGTTCAATGGTCAGTAATACCGTACCAAACGTAAAGTGTTAAAGATATTTCATGAACACTAGCAAAATGTTGTTATATGTTTTCTTTCCCTGACTGTTCGTCAACTATTACCCTGGTTCCAGAGACGCGACTTGTTGTCGCCGCTTCGCGGCTTGCTATTGATCTCTTTCGCGAAGAAAAAATAAAGAAAAACCTCTGGAACCAGGGTAGTCAACTATTGGAGATTTCGGAAAATAATCTCGTGACAGATCACGTGACTTAAGACTATAGGTTAAAGTATTTTAATATATTAATGTTCTTTGCGTAGTGAATTTTGTTTCATTTCAATACTCCTTGTAAACCCAACAATCCAGGCATTAAACTATTTGAACCGTGCAAGAAACAGAGATTTATATCCATTTTCCATTTAAACCCTTTAATCAAGGCCTTTCTTCATCCCACGCACTTGCCATACCGCGAATGTGTTTGTAAAGTTTACATTGTCCTGAGTTTTGGTTTATACATTACAAGGTTACCCTCCTTGACTTTGAAGGATGGTAACTTTAAAAATTACTATCATCCCGCAAAACTTCGTGATTCTTCAAGTATGTGAGATTTATGCTTGCAAAATGTCATGTTTCTATGGCAACCACTCTTTCACCAGTAAGTCGGATACTGCACTTTAGACCATCAGAGCCTGAAATTGTTAACTTTGCAGATCCCTGGTGATCGAATTTCTGTTACTTATGTTACCTTTTCATTACACAACAAGCTGCTATCATCAACATTACAAATCCAAGGCACAACAGGCCAATAGCCACTCCTAGCAGAGTTATGATCGTGTCTCTGTCCTTCTCTGAAGTAAGAAACACAAAACAGAAAAAGTCATTACATATAGCTTGCATTATCGACAATTCTATCAACTATACTCCATTTTACAAAGACTTCCAAACAACCCTTCACACCCTCCCTCATTAGTTTGACTTTTTTCCTTCTTTTCTCCATACCCTCTCCCTTGAAATCTGCGCACTCAAATCATCATACCTCGAAGCATATTCATTCACATGGGCAAACAATATCCTTCGTCAATGAATTACTATAGGAATTTTTACCCAGTCAATGTAGAAAACCTCGGGAGAAAAATCCCACATTTGGGCTATATGGGTATGTGCCGCCGCCCTGACTCTTGAACAGGGTATGAGAGTGACCCTTTACCCCTGAAAGAGGGGTATATTTTACCTCACTTTGACTTTGTAACCAGGTCGGTTTTTTCCCTCACCCCTGCATAATCCCTGATTTTTCTCAGTTCAAACTTAGGTGCGAAATTGCGGAGCCCCCTCGTATTCACAGGGCCAGCCAAAGAAACAGGATCCCTGCATGGATAATTGTTATCTGGTAAAGGTGGAGGCATGTGTGGCCGAGCGGTTAACACCTCGAACTCCGGATCTGGAAGTCCGGGGTTCAAGCCTCGCCCGTCTCGTTGTTTCCTTAGACAAGGAACTTAACTCCTCTTTGTCTCTCTTCTCCTAGGTGTATAAGTGGTTACCGGCGACATACTGATGGGGGGGGGGGGGGGGGGTAACCCTGTGATGGACCAGCATCTCGTCAAGGGGGGAGTAGCAATACTCTTAGGTATGAACCAGGATAATTACAAGCTCAGCCGTTTGGGGTTTTACATTTTATCTGGAAAAGAGTCGCAAATTCATCTCTGTTTGGCTGGAAAACTTAGCGGCAAACCCTCAGAGTAAATGTAAGGGAGTAACCCACACACTCATCCCTGGATAAAAATGTCAATGTCATAAAGGAATTGAATAACAAACAACGCACTTGTATCATCAGACGTTTGTCCAACATTAGTCCCGTCCCTTGGGCTCACAGAAGATGACACATCTGGTGATGTTTGTTGAGTTGATGATGGTGCTATAAGCTGTGATGAAGATGGCCCGGCTGCATTTGACACTGATGGCGATGCAGACTGTGACACCGACGATGAATTTGATGGAGACATGGAAGTGGACACTGATGGTGACATCGACTGTGCAGCAGATGTTGATAATGACATCGATGATGAGGCTGACGTAGATGGTGACATCGATGCTGACATTGATGCTGATGGCGACATCGATGTTGACATTGATGCTGATGGCGACATCGATGTTGACATAGGTGCTGATGGCGACATCGATGTTGAAGGAGGCTCCGAGTTAGACATTGAGGCTGACGTAGATGGCGATACCGATGCTGACATTGACTGCGACATTGATGTTGACATGGACTGAGACATCGATGGTAACATTGACGTTGAGGCAGACGCTGAATTAGACATTGAGGCTGAAGTGGATGGTGGCACCGATGCTGACATTGACGGTGACATTGATGGCGACATCGATGGTAACATTGACGTTGAGGCAGACGCTGAATTAGACATTGAGGCTGAAGTGGATGGTGGCACCGATGCTGACATTGACGGTGACATTGATGGCGACATCGATGGTGACATTGACGTTGAGGCAGACGCTGAATTAGACATTGAGGCTGAATTGGATGGTGACACCGATGCTGACATTGACGGTGACATTGATGGCGACATCGATGTTGAGGAAGACTCAGAATTAGACATCGAATTTGACACAGCTGAAATAAAAAAGTAAGTGATGTTTTTACTTTCACTCAAGCTACGGTTTGAATTGCCACAGAGCAGACAAAGAACGGCTTAGAAACCTATCCGATATTGACGATCCACTTTCAAGATCGGTACGGCGCACTGGTTTACGTAGACCGTGGCGTCCATCTCTGCAAAACTTAATTACCACAGTGGTGCCATTAATCATAACCATAACAAAATTCTCTAATCTAATTGGTTATCAGCAGCCCTGATTTCAGCATTTATAGAAGACATCACTGTTTGCAAATTTGTTTTTGTTATTGAAATTCGTAACGAGTGAAACTAATAGACCTTTTTATCGATACGGCCGCCATATTGAATTAATTCGATTTGAGGATTATTATAGGATGCCTAGGGGGCATGAGCACATTTCGTTTGTATTTTCGAGCGCTTTTCGGGACATTTTTTTTTAAAGTTTTCTTAGAATAAGATTGTAATGGGAAAAAAGATCCTTGTGCCGTGTTTGGGTGTAACAATGATCGCTGTTTTCTAGTTTAGTATTAGAAATATGGTCTTTTACGGTATATTTCTCGGGAAAAAGGCGACCATTATTACATCCAAACACGGCACAAGGATCTTTTTTTCCATCAGAATCTTATTCTAAGAAAACTTTAACAAAAAATGCCCCGAAAACCGCTCAAAAATACAAACGAAATGTTCTCATGCCCCCTGGGCATCCTATAATACTCCTTAAATCGAATTAATTCAATATGATCGCCGTATCGGTAAAAAGGTCTATTGGTTATCAGCAGCCCTGATTTCAGTATTTAAAGAAGACATCACTGTTTGCAAATTTGTTTTTGTTACTGAAATTCCTAACGAGCGAAACTAATTTGTTACAAGAACTAATGCGCATATTAATGCCGATAGATGATGCCAGAGTGAGTACTGCTTTGTGGCAGCGTGATCGACAGAACGCGTCATGCCCAAATAAGTAAGCTGTAATACGCTCCAACGCGCTTTCGCTCTTGAATGGCTTTCTTTAAAAGAAGCTTTGTTATAGCTATCATGATTGATTGTTAACAGAACTTCGTGTCCTCTAATAGGATCTGTAAAATCGGACTACCGTACGCACGATGGTCGCGTTTTGTTCATCACTCGTATGTTTACGACCGAATTGGACTCCACCACTAAGTCATATTGTTCCCCCATATCATGATGTACGGTGCGTACAATTTTATCCTTGGTTTAATGAATAGATTCAATTTTTTTTCCTTTCAGGTTTGGGTATAATAATGTATGATAATAAAACTAAAACAAATAAAAATTAAACCGAGGAAAAAATTAAACCGCATGACACATGCAAGTAATCTGGACAAGACTTTTTTGCTAATAAGATCCTGTGCACCCTGTGATAGCACCGATTAAGGGAAAAGAGCTGTGACGGCCCTTTAACTTGAAACGTTAACATAGGCGGCGGAAGCGGGGGGACTGTTGGGGGGCTCTTCAGCTCGCCCACTTTGGAAGAATAATAAAAAACTTTGTTTTACTTTAAAACACTACTTCACAAAGCTTTAATTGATTGAGTTTCTGATGAATCAGTTGGTTTTCCTGCCTTTAATTTTGCTGTATGCGTGACCTACTTCCCTTATTAAAAAAATATGAGTCTCTCACATCTAAGCGAAGTTTTTCCGCTCTGAGACGCCTCAAAACATACCTTACGAACTCGATGATGTAAGATCGGTTAAACGGCTACATGCTTGTTCACTCCTGTCACAAGACATTGGCTGACACAATCGACCCCGTTGCGATCGCCAAGATGTTCGCAAGCGCAGACGAACAAAGGAAGGAGCATGCATGTTGGAAAGTTCAAGTAAACGTCGACTCGACCTATAGAGGCCGCCTTTTATTGCTTATTGAAGGAGGGGGGGGGGGACGAAAAAAATATAGAATGTCCAATGTATTTTTCAGCCCCACACCCCCTCCTCCCCTCCCCCCCCCCTTCCCCCGCTTTTCATATCGTTCTACCGCCGCTGGCTAGTCAAAATTATTTCACATATTACGAACTCGAACGTAACGATTACGGACAGCTCATAGATAAGAGCTTGATACCAAAGGTACACGTATTTTTTTTACATTCCTATTTTTTTAGAGTCTTAATGGATGCAATTTGCATACAGTTTATACTTTGAATCAATGTTGCTCCAGATATATACTAGATACACTTTGTTAACGGTCTGCTACCCCGCGACGCTACGTCTTTGATAATCAAACATGTAGAATATATTTCTCCTGTAAACTAGTTACATGGACAGATCAGTGCAGTTCGTATTCAGTTGAGTCTTTGGAATACCGCGGTAATATGAAAGGAAATAGAAGAGAATTAGTGAAAGAGGCCGGTTAAAGCCGGTTATAAACTTTCAGGATATATTATCAGGATTACAATATCCAGATTTGCTAAAGACTGAAAAGGTTGAACTGCCTTTGTACTATTTTAACCGCAATACGATGAAACTCTTTAGAAGGAAACCAACAGAAGCGTGACTCATTAAATTCTTCTTGATGCCGTTACCACGTTATCCAGTGGTTTTACTCAGAATTGATGGAGAGAAACAAACTTTATCTTGAAACATTTCTGCGGAGTTATATCAAAGCCATCCAAATTTGATTTATAGCCACTGGCTGTCAAAGCTTCCAATGATCGAAACGATCATTTACATATTGATCGGTTTATTTCAAGCACGTATAGCGGTTCAACCGCGAACGAAACCTTACGAAGACGAGGCTCTTGACGTAAATTAAAGTCTAAAGTCCTTTCAATTCATTCCAGGATTCCATCGAGTAAAAATGTAGTAAATGTGCTTGTCTTCACTGAATTGCTCAATCAATCGATCAGACTATTATTTTTTCAGGTTAATCCTTGAGAAAAATTACCTTAAACTAAACAAAGCGTCGATTAATATAAAGACACCGAATTGGTAATCTGCCTTAATATTCGTTCACATACTAAAAATCCCATTACGGTTCCCCTTGGTGCAACTATACATGACTGAATTCAAGTATTTCTGAGCAGTATGGAATGCACATTCCTTTAGACAAAACAGATTTTCGGACTTTTTTTTCTTCCTACTCTATCTATCCATTTTTAACTAACCTTAATACTTTTCTCAGACTTAAGTCATGAGGAATACAATATATACCTCCTCAACGAATTTTAGACGGCTAATACAAGAGCGGAAAGATTCTTCGTTAGTAATAGAGTACAAATAAACGTATTTTTCAAAATGTTTACATTCTGTTAAAGAAACCTTTAAAAGATCTTTTTATTATTTAGAACTTTCTAATTTGTTGAACTATTGCAAAGTCTGTTTCGCATGACGTATCGACAACGTTCCTCATTGTTTGCATCTCGCAACATCACCAGAGATGAAAACACTTCAAAACAACCTTACTAAAACCATATTCAAAACAACTATTTTGAAAATGAAAGTTTTCATTTTGCTTCTTCGTTATTCTGCAACATATGATTTGCAAGAAAAGAATGACAGTTTCCGCGTCAATTTGATCTGTTAATACATATGCCTGTGAACATTTCATTCGCTCAAGGGGGATAAAAGTGTTCAATAGATGATATACTCACTCGATTGGCTTAAAGCACTTCCAATCAGAAACATTGCCGCAAAAAACACAGTCACTGATCTCTTGCTGGAAGCCATCTTCAGCTCCGAACTTTTTGCGGTGCAACTTTAGTTAAGCGGAACGACTGGATATAAGTTGAATGCGGTCAACTGAACAAACCGAGATATTAATAGGCGCCAAGCTTATTTGCATTGCCTTGGGGTTATATGAGGGTGGTAAAGTGTATTTTCGTGAACCGTAAAGTGCTTCTTTTATTCCCCGTGAATTGTCAGTGTAATCACCTTTCTATTCCTCGTGAAACGTGATTTTGGTAATAGCCGTGAGCGGTGATTTTTGATAAAAATTATCTGTGAAACGAGAATCGGGTGTTTAATTCAACGTGAACTGTGATTTTCTTTTATGTTATTTTTAATTTTTCGAGAGAAAAAAATTTAAAATTCAACTGTTCAATTAAAGCAGATCAGCTCTCTGAATCAATGACGACTCCTCTGATGACAACATTTCCAAATTCCAATTCGACCAGGAATCAGGTAGACGAAGAACCACTAGGTGGATGCTACCTGCAAATCGTTATTATTATTTATTTATTTATTATTAGAAGAAGATGGTGTCGAGCCTCAACTTCCAAACAAACAACTCAGTTTCCTTTTCACAGCACCAAAAACAAGAAGCTGGAAAATGGTGAGGACATCGAACAAGGTAGTTCTTCGGCTGTAGTTCTTAACCAAAGTAAGAAAAACTGATCGTATAAAAACGTTTTTTTGTCTCGTGAAACGTGAAATGCCGAATTTATTATCCGTGAAATGTGAAACGGTCATTTTATTTTCTATACGTGATCAATAATCCCCCCCCCCCCCCTCCCTTATTACCCTCTTATATGATCACCAGAACTTGGTTGATCAACGCTGGATCAATGTTGCTTTTAAGAAACGAAGCGGGTATCCAAGAAATCTCCGGAAGAAACCCCAAAGCATCAAAGACCGTATTATTCCAACCACTAGACTTTTTAAACAAGGAAATGTTTCGTGGGAATAATTAGTTCAAGTAGCATTACGATGCAAAACCTTTATACTCAGTGTCAAAGTATAACTGTTCAAGCATAACTGAACAATGCTAGCCTTTATACGCAGACAATAGAACAGAGAAAAAAGGGGAAAAAATGCCACCAAATACCACGGAACATCATTTGTATTTGAATGGGCAAACTAAGAATTCCTTATCAACAACAGAATCGCTTAACTTGCACACTTAGACATGCACATGAGAAGTGATTATTGATTGCGCAATCTATCATCATGGCAACTGTGGTTCGTTCAAAATAAATAAAGTGACCTCCCGTTGTGCGATGATCTTCTTTATTGTCACTTAAGACTATTTAAGGCTTTATAAGGTTTCTAAAAAATCACATCACTTACTAAAAGTGCTAAACACTTCAATGTAGTAAATGCATCGCAAACCTGATCTTTTTCAGATTATGCTGATCTACAATGAGGCTTTCTCTTTAGTTATGATCTTACATGAGTTTTCATATGAAATGTGAACGGAATATTGATTTTCCTGATGGGTTGACCCATCGAGTATTTTGAATCATTAGCAAACTAAACTGGATTGGCTAACTAAGAATATTCAAACACTGTTCACTGGAATCAATTTTTTGATTGCAGGTTTTAACAACTGACTAGAAAAGCCGTTTACACACCAAAACCGCGACGTTTAGACCGCTCTGACGCGAAATCTCATCCACTTGTATCAGCTTTTCCGTTTGAAGTCACAAGGGTTTGTTTCCATCAATTAAAATTTATTCGTTCACACGTAGCTTCCGCGCCCATCATTTTATCTGCACATGCGTATTAGGACATTAGGACGTAAAAACGTTTATCGTTTTTTTTATTAACAAGTAAAGAAGCCTTGACTGTTCTCTGTTCTGTTGTAAAGCACGCAGAAAGCGGCTATTTGCACTTGCACTTGCCCTTTTTTTTTTCAGTGTCAATGTATGAGTCAATAGGGAGTTTAAGAGCGGTTTTCTGTAAGGACCGACTAAGGGTATGCAAGATAGAAAAATCCGATTTTCCCAAACTTTGCCAGAAAGAAGGCCTTGATGAACTGTTTCTGAAAATATAACTTTCGGGTCGTTTGGGGTTTTACTTATTTTTTAGTGAATTTTTTAAATTTTGACCGTTAACGCCGGCTTTAAACACGCCGAAATATGCACTTTTGCAGAAGCTCCCATTAATACCTTGAAACCTTTCATAAAAAGATTAACCAAGCAAATCAAACTATCGTCTTTTCTCAGATTATCGGTGTCGTCAAATGCAAATAAAATGTAAACGTGAAAATTTGACAGATTTTCTAATTTTAGACCTTTCAATGGTGATTACAACAACAGTATTTTGGCTAAATTCAAGGCCTAAAAAAGCACTCTGGTACATCGCTTTGACCAACAAAACTATACTACGAGGAAATATTATCATTTCAACTAAACATCGATGAAAAAAAAAATTGGGGTAAATGAAACGGCGAGTTCTGAGAGCGTTTTCAAAATGGGTTACCTGGGCCATTTTTGAGCGACCTTTTGAACTTGGAACGGTTCCAAATTAGTGGAAATAGAAACCCAGAGCTCTTTAACTCCGATTTTCCTTTGCATGATGAAGCCTGTTTCCTCATTTCTAGCATATTACCAATTAAGGATACTAGTCTTTTCAATTTCTGGTACTGTATTCCCTAAAAAAGAGAATTTGGAAAGTCAAAATATGAGTTTGCTCAGGCGTTTGCGGTTTGTTTACCAGTGAAGTAGAAATCGATTGTCTTTGTACTTACAACACAAATAGGTGATCAGCTACAAGGTTAATCAATTCACCAATTGCTTATAAAATACTTCCTACCTTACAGATCTTTTCCTGGATCGAAACCACAGCACTCATTAGATAAGTACGAAGAGATCATCGAACTCGCGCGCTAACACAATTTGCATAAAAACAACTGACCATGAAACGCCACAGTACACCCAGTCAAGTGTATTCCGGAACCGCAAGTCTCATTATATTTTTAGCAATATTGCGTGTTTTGTACTATACTGACAAAAGGCACGGGATATTTCTATAATAGATACTTAAGTGTTAGGATAATTCCTAAATAATCGTACTTACCCTGAATAGTGCTGGGTAAAGTCTCTGAGACTCAAGGTAAAAACGACGCGCAGGAATAACGGACCCCGGGGGTACTCCCTTATATGTGCCGCTGGACCGGGTATGGTTTTTGAACTCTCTGTTCTAAACAGGGTATATCATAAACAGAGTATGTATTTTGCAATTTGTTTCTCCTAAACAGGGTCAGGGTTTCAAATCCTCAGCGGCTCACATATACCCTAGTATTGGTCGAGTAACCCCCGGGTTACGGACCCACAAAGACAAATTAAACAAAACTTGTATGGATCGATTCCTTTCTTTCGTTGTCAGCAAAATCCTGTAAGAATTAAGGGAAAATCTAACATCGGGTAGATGAGCGCAGATTTAGGAAGCGCTCGTTAAATTAACAATGTTTCTCTCACATCTGCTCTTAGTCTTATACGATCATAACGCTTCCCGTTAATTCTACGTATAAACATCGTCAGTTTAAGTGATTATAATACGAGTCAAGTTATCGCTTTGCTTAGAAGTAGTAATTGTAATAATACAATTATTTTCGAACAAAACAATAGATTTTAAGATCCGACGACACGGTCCGCGGAGCGAAGGGGGGAGGGGGGATTGCGCAAAATTAGGAATGCGCAAAAGTATGAGGTCACCAGTAGGTACAAGTTTAGAAAGAGGTCAGCGTGTACATAAAAAAAACTGGAACTGAAGCTTTTTTATACGTGATGAATCTGACGAGCTAAAATAAACTAGGTGGGACCTTTTTTTTCCAACCATCTCGAAAAACGAGATGCGGCCCCTCCTGACAACTGTTATCCAAACTGTTAACAGTAATTTGACTCTTAGACGTTACAGCCGCACCCTTTTACTAGATCCCCTAACGCGGCAAGGTACTCTGCCTTGCGCCTTGGGTTAAATTCTTCCGTGCAGATATCAAAATACTCGCATATGTTCTTCAGCATTGCAATGCTGAGTGTTTTCATGTTACCTTTCTTGGTCAATTCGCAAAGGTTTAGGTTGTCATAAGCGATGGGATGTTCTAGCTGTACTTCCTCTAACACAGCCTGGCGGGTGTCGCAAAACTCTTGTTCATCCTGAGAAGCTTGTAAATCTGAGTCGCTAACCTCTACAGCGTGACGCAACTTGCACGATAATCTTGAAAAGAAAGACTGTATCTGCTGCGAGGTAAGAAACTCATCACTCGAAAACAGCCTCGAACCATCTGTTTTTTTCGCAAAACGCATATCTCTCGCCACTTTCTCAGGGTTTTGTTTGTGGCCTGTTTGCTGTCCAAGCTCAAATTTTTCCTCCAGGTACTTTCTTTGTGATTCGTTAAACCGTGACGACTTCTTTGCAGTTTTCAATGCCCAACCCTCAGGTAAACTGACACCGTGCTTCTTCTCCGTTTCCCTTCCTTCAAATACTTTTGCAATGCCAATATCGTCCTGAAGGATAGCGTGGTACGTTAATTTAGCCCTGTCCAACAAAGTCTCTTTCTCCGGAATCAACTCGCATTTGCCAAACGACATATGCCTTTCGAGACTCGAGTATCTCTCGTATACCTTGATGCAACCTTCATTTGGGCAGGAGAACAAGACACAAGAGTCTTTCGTTTCTTCTACTGCCATCGTTTCATTGGGTCTTGGTTTCTTTGAGGCTTCCTTGGATGCTTTTACAAAGTCACCAGGGGAAAATCGGCAAGTAAATTTGCAGCTTTGTAAGACATCAGCAACTAAAAAAGCGAACATTGAAATGGAAGTCTTTTTTAATTTCAGATGAAACGTTTTTCGCGTCTTTTAAAGGTTTGTTAATTTATCATGTACACAACTGACTGAGTTGTCTATAGTAGCCATTAGTATAGACTTTCTTATACTCTGTTAATATTGCCCGTTATCCGTAATTATTAGCTGACTAAGTCAGTGAGTATTTGCAACACTCCAATACAGTACATTTATATATCACTATGCCCGTATATTTTTTTTACCTTGAACTTTCGTTTGGCTGATCTCCCTTCCATTTCCGACGTTGAAAGCTCTCCAAACTGTCAACTTGTCTTTGCAGTACTCAAAGTTGTTTAATGTGCTGATACCATCGAGTTTTACTTGAGGCAGTTCACAGGCGGAAACGGCAGCATTAACAACAGTAACGCGAACCCCAAGGTGACACCTCCATTAGACAGGATAGCTGTCTGAAGCTGTTCAGCGTTTTGCACGTCGTGGCCCTCATTTACATACCTGCGGACATGGGCCTTGATAGTCGCGGCTTTTCGGTCACAAGCCCCCTTGCCTCCTTGAGGGTCACTGAAATCTACTCTGCAAACGTCTATCCCAGTGTTTGCCTTCATTAGGGTGCATGATGCTATTACAGCAGAACTGTGATAACATCCCGCGTTATCTTGCCGTAGAAATGCTCTGTTGATTCTAGGATTCTCCTCTTTCAGCGACCTTAAGGTGTGCTCAATAATTCGCACTACAACTGAGCTGTCTTGTGATGTATTCTCAACTATGTGGACGAAGGACTGACTTTCTAAAAGCCCTCTCATTTTTCTTGCGATGACACTTATATGCCACGATATTCCTCGTTTCCCGTACCAATCTGATTGGTTTTCTCTATATTTGAGCGGTAAAAACTTCATAGCCCAATCTTGTGTTATGAGTACAGAGGTCTCATCTAAAGCGCTCAAGCACGCCGTCCTTGCTGTATCTTGCCTGACACACCTGAGTTGATGTGCTTTCCAGGAGTGGATTGCCTGGACTGCATGACTATGCGTGTACAAGACGTCTTCTAGTTCTTCAGGTACAAACGTTGACTCAGTCAAGAATGTTTTAATTGAAAAAAGAACATTACTGAGACTTTCACACTGTGGACACTGAATGTCATGATTATGAGAGCATTGGGATCTTAGTTCATCGTCCTTACTATCGCTGAGAGCGTATCCGCTGCAATGGTCTGCAACCGAGGAGGACTCGGATACATGAACCTTCAAAAAAGACAAAGTAGTAAATTTAGTGACCGTTTGAAGTTTCTGAGCTTTCATCTATTGTACGCGCAATATTTTTGCCAAGTTTGGTTAAAGCAATTAGAAAATATGAATCTTTGGCAGAATAAAGTACACACCTAGCAAGGCGAAGACGGTCGCCAGTATAGAGAACGGTGTTCTCTTGCCCAACAATTGTATAATTAGTTTGGAAAAGAACCCACCGGATTTAATTAAGCCCTCACGACAAAGTTAACAGATTTTGCCATTTTGCCAGTCTCGTGGCAGTTCGTTATATATTCCGGTTTACTTTCAGTTAACCATGTTTTAAACCGTATCTGATACCTTATAATCAGCCTTCAGATACTGCTTGCCTTCCCTCAGAGACACTTTCCATTTTTTGGCAGTCTCTCTGTCCAGACCTCTCTCTTTAAGTTGGTCCACTATTCCACACAAAGCTTCAAACCCTTTCGCGCCATCCGAAGCAATGTAGTCGAGCCCTTGCAAGGACTTCCTTACGGTCGCCCCGCAGGCAGACAGGACTCTTAACATCGTTGTTGGGCTGAATGGAGTGAAATTCGTCTCCTCGCAATAAGCCTGGTACTGCTTTACTAGCCTGTTAGGGATCATCGCCCTAATGACATTTGGGGTTTCTAGTATCTTTCCAGAAGATAGGCGGAGATATCGCTGCCCAAAAGGAAGATCCTGGATCACGTGCGGGCTAGTTATGTAAGTCAAAAAGTGATCCAACTGTTTATTTTCTACTCTCATCCTAGGACTTTTTGCTCGGGCTGGCAAGGCACCCCGCCCATATTGAAGAGAGTGCTGTCTTGCCATTTTGAACCGGTATTTGGTGATCCCTGGAATGTAGTTTAGGATACGCTTAAACGTTATCAGGTCTGCCATGATTGATAATATCTGACGCCTTGTTTCCCAGGTAGATGCGTTTTGGAAAGACTCCGCCAGTGCCTTTAGATATTTTCGGTCTTCTTGTCGTTCACCGATGCCAAGTACCTTCTCGACTGAGCCAGATTTTTTCACGGCCTCCCAGAGGTAGCCTTCGTCTCCTGGAGCAATAACGTTAAGGCCAGAAACAATAACTGACTTCGCCTTTGACACATGGCTTGCTCTAGTACGTTCGCTGGCTGCCTCCCATTGCTTTTTGTATGACCCGACTGTATGAGCGTTACATGAACGTAAGAAATCGTTCAACAGAGAACGTCTTGTTACTTGACTACTAATTTGTGGATCATCGCCGTTAGAACTCTCGCTGCTGCTGCTCGCTTGAGAGTCCGTTTGATACAGGCTAGTGTCGATCTCGGAGTAGTGTCCTGATTCGTCAAGCTGTGGATGAGAGTATTCGTCTCTTAAGGTCAGCTGGTGCATTGACTGGCTAACGTTGTCTTCAACTTCTTCACTCTCCACATCTTCTCTCTGTACGCGTTAGAAAGGAAAATGAACTAGTTAGCGCAGAAAAATATATAAACTCGATGTCGCCGCTGTAGAGCGAATGACTTTTTTTAACGGCGTACATATCACCACTGCAATGATATGTAAGTGTTCTCGCATCAATACATGATATAAAGGAGTAGTATGCAAGGAGGCTGGGGTCATCAAAAGGGAAGGGGAGGAAAACTCGCCTTTTGCTGAACCTCACTAAACTATTAAAAGCCACTCGGACAAGGTTATAATCTGTTATGTTCATGCCATAGCTATACAATATAGCTCTATCTACCTGTGCGATATTTTGTGATATCCGCTCTTCCGGTTTGTCTACGTTAGATCCTAAAGCTTCTGTGGTCGATTCTGAGCTGGGAAATACTAATAACTGTGATGCTTCTTCCAACTTTCTCCTGCATTGCTTGCAGATTTCTGGAAAAAATAATGGATTGCAGAACATTACTCAGAAAATCTGTGCCAAACTCTTATAGCTTCTGTTTTTGCTCATGATGCTCTTAGTTTTTGAAATATTGCAGCTATGTGTTGAAACTGTTCGGTAACACGTTTCTTGATTTAAAGACTTTAGGGGGCGGGGGTATATCCGATTATGAATTTAAAAAAAACAAAAAATGGCAGTGGAGGAAATTGAAACTGCTATTTTTTTTACGCTCTAAACCCGGCAATGTTGTAAAATATCACTACAGGTTTAACACTCACGGGAGCCTACAGGAAGCAACACTTGGGTTTGCTGGTAGAGTAGCTTGGAATGTAGAGACGATATTCCTCTCTCCCCTGACACTAAAGTTCCATGCGATGACCATTCACTGGGAGCAGTGCATATCCTCTTACTTGAACGCCATCTAATGCCAAATTTGTCTCGATGTCTTGGGCATATTGTTAGTTCAAGGTGACTTTCGTTTAACTCAAAAATCCCTTCAAAGATAAAAAAAGGTTGTAAGGTGCCTTTTCCTTAACAATTTTTAGCGTATATATCACAGCGTCATTCACATTTTATTCGCTTCTTCCACGTTTATCGTTAATTTATGCACCAAAAGATAAATCAAAAGATTTATTTTTAATTTTTCTTTGGACGTCCAGTCATCCCAAAAGCAGTTTTTGTTCCTCTCTTTTTTAAAGTTCCTGTGAAAAAAACAAGGCTGTAATGCTCGCGATAAATCTGAGATGGTTTATAAATGTAGGCAATATTAATAATTTTTTTTAAATAAACTTCTCAACGCACTGAAGTATTAATGATCAGAAATAAGTTTAAATTTTGCGTGTTCACTGAGAAACACGGAGGCTTTTACTTTTGCGTTTTGGCTCAGCTCAGATGTTCTGATATTGATCTTAATTTGATTAAGTCGGCTACTGCACGGGTTAATTATCACTCATATCTTTGTCAGTAAAATTCATTCTTGAATAACACGCTATGTGTTTTAGGAATATGTCTAAAAATCTTTTAGCGTTGTAAGTTGCAATCATGGCCCTTAATTAACGGGGTAAAAATTGTATATGAAATGCAGTAAAATGAGAAGTACACGACATTAAACAATCAAAGCAGGTGCTGAGCGTCACGCTTCATTAAGCCTTCCTTTCAAGTCATTTTCCGCGTTACCCTTGTAACTAAACCTTGAACATCGTCCAGTTTTATTTAGTGTGTAAATTATGGACAATAATTAAAATCTACAGGCTGCAGACGTAGGAAAACTAGTGATGCTTCGATAAATTTGCGGACACCTTTCAAAATATAAAAACAGTCTGAAGGCAGATCACGATGCAGCTAAATTACATTTAGTTTTAGTCTCATACCGATTCTTCTTGATGTAAAAAGATTGGGAGGCGTTTATTTTCCTTTCTTTAAATTATGCGTCTATTTTTTCTTATTTTTTTTTTTAACGATGGCCTGTTTAATACAGACATCTACCTTACGTACCTGCACGTGCCAACAACAGCTTTGGTTCAGAGTCTAAACTAGCGTCTCGAATGTTGCAAGAACGTAGATGCCCTTGTACGGCTTTTGTACACTTGGCGAGGATCACGCTCTTCACATTTTCCGGATTGTCCACACTAGAACCACATGTTCCTCCTGCAATCTGCCCATACTCACACGAAGCCATTTGCAAGTACACAATGACTGAATGAAGTCAATGAATAAACTGCACTGTACAAATTAACAGGTACAATTAAAGACAAAGAAGTAAGCCAGTACTGCCTCTTCGGAATGCGGGCTCTTCTCGATTTACGGAGAACAACTCGATAATCCAGGAGAAAAGATTTTTTTATCAGTCCAAAACAAAAAAAAATTGAACTACCAAAGATGTCCCGACCTCTCCGCGACCATATCCAATCCTGGGTGTCCTGTGGCATTCAATACTTGTTCATGTTGCACGTTCAGGTGATATATGCGCTCGGCGATTTTTGTCAGGAACTTCCATGAATGCGGTTCTTTCTATCCAAGAAAGCATAGTCAAGTACCTCGCACATTGATTTACCTCGCATTTGTTGCCGCATTTGCGTTGTATCAATAGACTGGTACTACAGAGTCGGCGGTAGACAAAACTGACATGTCTGAGCAAACTGTCTCTAATTTCCAATTTTACTATTCCAAATTAATTGCATGGCTCAAAATTTAAAAGGTAAGTATTTCTAAGTAAAAACAAACTGGTAGAGCCAAAAAAACGTCATCACGCAAACAAAAGTCAGAGCTCATGGCGTTTATTTCCATGAATATGAAAGGTCAAAGGTCACTCATAATTGATAAAATGACCTGTTTTGAAATCGCGCTCAGAACTCGCCGTTTCATTTACCCCAATTTTTTTTTTCATCGATGTTTAGTTGAAATGATAATATTTCCTCGTAGTATAGTTTTGTTGGTCAAAGCAATGTACCAGAGTGCTTTTTTAGGCCTTGAATTTAGCCAAAATACTGTTGTTGTAATCACCATTGAAAGGTCTAAAATTAGAAAATCTGTCAAATTTTCACGTTTACATTTTATTTGCATTTGACGACACCGATAATCTGAGAAAAGACGATAGTTTGATTTGCTTGGTTAATCTTTTTATGAAAGGTTTCAAGGTATTAATGGGAGCTTCTTCAAAAGTGCATATTTCGGGGTGATTAAAGCCGGCGTTAACGGCCAAAATTTAAAAAATTCGCTAAAAAATAAGTAAAACCCCAAACGACCCGAAACTTATATTTTTAGAAACAGTTCACCAAGGCCTTCTTTCTGGCAAAGTTTGGGAAAATCGGATTTTTCTATCTTGCATACCCTTAGTCGGTCCTTACAGAAAATCGCTCTTAAGATCCAACGACGCGGACGACAACTAGAACGTCAAAAAAACAATAGGTTTAATTAGCAAAACAACAACTTCGCACGTGCAACACACTTTTTTGTTCATTTCTTTCCTGTTTTTGCACGACTACGACGTGAAAATGCCTAATTTCGCGTTTTATGGAGGACGTAAACGAGCAACGACGAAATTTTATTTCTCTTTCTGAGCTTGAATATGGTCCCTTGAAATTCAGC
>NC_133212.1:17945789-18073289 GCF_958299795.1 Porites lutea
ACATACGCACATTCAGTCCCAAATCCGTCTCGCCTCATCAAAAGTTTCAAATCGTTTTAAGGTGTCTTGATTTAAGGTGAGGTTACGTAGGAAGCCATGAAAGCGTTTTCACAGTCGAAATGACTTTGAGTAAACCAACGTGCAAACGGACACGCGCACGTAGATAACTGACGTATGACCCGTTTTAAACTTTGCGCAACAACTCTGGTCCCAACCACACGCAACAAAAAGCAACAGGGTGTGAAAACGGATGCAACATATAACATTCAACAACATTGGGCCAAAAATGTTCCGTCCGTTTGCACGGGGCTTAAGTTATAAATTCTTTTTATTATATAAATACTGATGAAATACCAGGATTTTTCCTTTTACTAAAAAATCATATCTTCGTCGCGCGCAGTGAAGATACTATTTTTATCTTTCCCGTGTGAGGATATTGGTGTTGCCATGGTTACCAATATGATTAGCCAATTACAAGAGAGCTTCCCGTTTTTAACAAAGTTTTCGCAGTTTTCACGACAAACTGAACTCCTCCGGACCCTGTGGAACAGGTTAAACATTTTTGTTTTCTCATTGGTTTATTGATTGTTTAAACAACTTCGTTCCCAGGGTTCTCTCCTACCCGCCCTACGGAGCGAGAGAGAGAGAGACCCTGGAAAACGCTGGTCACGTGGCTCTAGAACAAAATGAATTCTGAGGGAGGAGTCCTTTGTCTCACATTTGTTTGTCTGGTTTATTCGCAACGTTCACGCAGTGATCGCAACAGCAAAATAGATTTGCTAACCCTACTACAACTATAACTGAAACTAAGGGAAATTTCTGCCTAAACAAAACTATCAGATAAGCAAGTGAATTACCAGAGAAGGAATCAAACACTAGCGTTATCCCCGGTTTAACCGATGACACCAATCGCTAAAAATCTAAGATCTTGAGTTATACACAAGCGAGTTAATATTTTGAAGGTAGAATCCCTGTACATAGAACTTCTATATTAAAAGTTTCAATGTTTGTCTGACAGCGGCTGGTCAGATAACCTATACCAGTTGCGGTGTTAGCGGTTCGGCGTGACAAACCCCCGGGAAAAAACATCGCAGTTACATTGACAGCAAGGAATGCATATAGTACATTTACGATTCGATTAAGTGACTTCACGGAAAGCTATAGCCTAAAATGTCAGCATTTTCCACCCCCTAACCTTTGTTACGATGCAGCAATAGAAAAGTGGTAAATAGATCAAAGACCAACGCGACATGGAAGACAACAGGAAGTAGTATAAACAGAGACAAAACACAGACAACATGACCTGCATAATAATAGTCTTTAAAACACATACAGATACTTTATTTGTTTTCTAAAGTGGCCTCCACAACATAGAAACGGCAATTCAAATCTAATGCGTTTCGGTATGAATTCTACTACCAGGATACCTAAATTATTTTTGACTGCACAAACGGTGAATCCTCCGCGATTTCCGTTGCATGTGCCAAATGAAAGCATCGCTGATAAACATCCGATTAGCCTCCAGATATTCTGCAGGAAGTTACGCTTTCGCTGTCAAAGGATTTTGTGCATTATTTTCGGCGTTCAAGATCAGGCCAGGTACACAGTTTCATGGCTGCACTGACCTGTCTACGCTCCGTAGAGACAAATTTCACGCTTACCTGCCCCTCCCCCAAATCGTTTGTTTGTAATCTCCCAGATTCTGGGAGACACGTGACCAGCGTTTTCCAGGGTCTCTCTCTCTCTCGCTCCGTAGGGCGGGTGGGAGAGAACTCTGGGAACGAGGTTGATTGATTAAGGCTTTGTTCACAAACCGGATAGCTTTTCGTGTCGACACTCTCTTAATTCTCTGCAGATGTATCCGCAGATGAGCTTCAAGTTGTGTTTTACGTAGGAATTTCATCAGTATCTATGAAATAAACAGAACATTACACCGCCGACTGGGGATACGAATTTTATCTTCTCGTGCTGAAAGTATCTCACACTCGTTCGCTTCGCTCACTCGTGAGAGATACTTTCAGCTCGAGAAGATAAAACTCGTATCCCCGCGCGGCCATGTAATATCGTCTTTGTCGCCTTTTCCGGCTTATTGACTGAAGCACGTTAATCACTTACCTTGAATTAGTCCTAATAAAGACAAGAAGCTAGTAATACCTCAGATTTTATTTACAAATAAGTGATCTTTTTAGCGCTGCTTGCCATGATGTTTTCATATCGACATAAACACCATACCATGACGTAATCGTGCCCTACTTCGCCTACTTTGACCGGCTGAGCTGAAAACAACGCGGTGATGCTCTATAGCACCCAGCTTGCTATATGAGCGCCAAAAAGTTTCCTCCCTTTCGAATATCATTCAAGATTCGGTCCACCAATGACTCCTGTGACTTATCTGAAAAGCGACATTACGGTTTGTAAAGTATAACAGTCCATTGTTTTAGAGAAAAAATATTTCAAGGAAACTATTAGAGTTAAGCGAATTGAAGCAAACTGTGTTTTTTGAAAATAATCAATTTGTATTCATTACCTTCAACTTTTTCAGGTACGCACGTGTAGAAGACGAACCAAACTTGGTGAGTTAAGTTCATAAAAATATCGACGTCTAGCTCATTTACGTTCGTCTGAATAGGTTTGGATCATCCAAAACGTTCTATCCATTTGAGCAGACGGATAGAACGTCTGATGATCGTCTCCGAGACAAACATCGACCTTCACATGCGACGAACTCAACTAATAAATTCCAAACTTATATGATAATGCATTTTTAGCCTCGTTCGGAAGAAAATTGATCACTGATCTGGTTGAGTTGATTGGTTCGACGCGCCTCAAGTTCGACGTCCGACCCAACAGACGATCTTAACTTAATTTAGGTCGACCAAATTAGAGATCGGTTCGTCTTATGTAACAGAGTTCGACGTTTGGCCTAGTCCTTAGTAAAATGTGAGAATATATGTTATTCTACATGACCCTAATTTCATAACCTTTTTCCTGACTTTGAAAGTCTGAAAAAAACTTACTTATCCGTGAAAACTAATTGGTGATTGGTAATTATTTTAAATTCAATAAGGACTATTTCCCCCACATCGTCGTAAGCCATACAAAACTACTTTTCTGTTAGAACACGGAAAATCCTTTAGAAATCCAAAGATCTATGACGTTCTTGAGAGGGGCATAACGCATGCGAAGTAGCAAAATGCGAAGCCCTTCAGTTATCACAAGAGCGTACTGGTTATCGCCATTGTAATGTATATGGTCTCACTGGTTACAGTTCACTGATATAGTAAAATTCGAGTCCCAGTTTCTCTCAAACACTGCTTGTAACTGCGCTCGTACAGTATTTCCAGTCTCGGTTTCGTTGATGACATAACCAATACCAGCTGTGCCCGTAAAGTAATCCGCTGACCAGTTAGATGTGCCAACGTAGGCTACAGAATCTGTGACCATAAACTTGTTGTGGTTGACACGTGCATATGGGATTTCCTTGCTGTAGGGTGGAACTTTGTAGAACTTCTGTAAAACAAAGTGGTCAAAATGAGTAAAGGTTAATAAACTGCAAACCGCTCTAACCAATACTGTTGTTATATAGCTGGAAATTTTTTCCCAACAGCGCGCGCTCTCATTGGTTACTTCGAGGTCACATGACATCTAACAATGAAACTATTTCCCGCCAAAATCTCTGAGCGGGGAACATTGCAAAAGTCTATGACGTAAGAGGGTAACAGTGCACGGTTCGCCTCGGGAAACTTTGAGATTCTCGGGAAACAAACTGTTTCCCTCGAGACCAGTCATTAAAAGTTTATTAAAACTAAAAATAACATTTGTACATTTGGCGCTTATTCAAGGGCAGCATTTATTCCAGACTGGGCTTCTAGAAGTCATGGAAGGCAGTCAAAATAGTGGCATTGCTGTATGCCGTGAGACACAAGAAATTCACACTTAAACCACATTAGATTAGTCTAAATTTTAATTCACACGAAGATAGGAATGGAAAGAATTATCCAAAGAATTATGGGTTGAAGGCATAAATCCATGAAATTTTTAGCAAAGAACATTTCAGCATTTGTTGGGACAAGACAAATTACGACATTAACGCGGATTGCAGATCGTAGTTTATTTTAAATTATTAGTAAAAACAATTATATCTAAAGGTACAGAAAAACGGGCAGGCAACAGAAAGGTGCAACACATTTTGCAAAATTGCCGCAAAACGAGTTGAATAGCGATGTTTAAACTTGTCGTCTAACAATTCACGTTGATGCAGGTTGCGAAAATTTGTTGCAGACAGTAGAGAGTAGTTCTACTTTTTGCAACAAATTCTATATATGTTGCACGTTTTACCGACCCAAGGCAAACTTGGTTATGCAGCAAGTGACGTAAATCCCGTGTATGGCGTGACTTCCAACTGACACCAACTGAGTTAGAATAAGCCAGCGCGAAGGGAAAGAAAAGCTGACTGTTCATCTGACAAAAGGTTTCCAAAGATCTTCGATCGTTCCTCGGAAAGTTTCCGAAGATCTTAAATCAAATCAAATTTGCACCTACGTTAGACAACTTCAAAAGTTTTCAATGGACACAAAATTCGAGGATTTTATAGTACACTGATCAATTGCAGCACTGAAATTTTTTAAAGAAAATCTATCGACGAATTTTGTCTTATTCGCTGTTTTTGTGAAAGTAGCCTTTAAAATTACCCAAAGAACTCAGCATTGCGTTTT
This sequence comes from Porites lutea, assembly GCF_958299795.1. Classification (NCBI taxonomy): domain Eukaryota; kingdom Metazoa; phylum Cnidaria; class Anthozoa; order Scleractinia; family Poritidae; genus Porites; species Porites lutea. Next base: position 17,950,505 of record NC_133212.1, read on the forward strand.
ACCCGGATTCACATGTTTTCATGTTTTTTGAAATCGCGCAAGTCTACTTGCGTTTAGCAGGTTGTAGAGTGTATGAGGGTCATTTACAAAACGAATGGGTGAAAAAACTTTTCGAAAACATCCAAAAAGTAGCACATTTGTCTGCATTAAGTCCAGTCTTCAGTTCGTGCATAATTTATGCCCTTTTTGTAGAAATTGCAAGATATCTCGAATTCCTCTCATAGATGTTTGTGAAACTTCGCACAACAGAAGACAAGCACCCGAAGTATGGGTAGCGTCAAGCATTAAAGGCTGCAATTCGATTTAGAGCCAACACTATTGCAATAAAGATAAATTTGTTTAAGTCTTACAGATTCAAAGATGGAAGGTGTACCTACAAAAATAATTGGTCGAGCCACTTTAACCTATTAAATGTAAAAGCAAATCCAATCGTGGCTTTTTTGTGTGTGTTATTTCTATACCCCTTTTCCCGCGGTAGATGTATCTTTCTTGAGACGTGATTGGTTCATTTGAATAGTACCCTTCGAACTTAAATGACGTACCACTTGAACTGATGCAGCATTAGCACCATTGAGAGCGGCGAGCGATTGTAGGTAGAGCTTCATATCAGGGCGAGTGTGGTTCCATAAACTGGCTAAAAGTCGTACTTTCACTTTACGGTCAAATGCTGCTCGTCGTAAAGCATCATCTATGACTGGCCAGTACCTGGAAGAAGGTAAAGGAAATTTAAACCACCGTAAGTTTTGACTCTGAGTACTATTGTACGGAGTAAGCGTTTTAGACTATCATACTGTACAAAAACGTTCTAATTTCTGAGTCTGTGGACGAAATCCTAAAGCATGACCATTCAAGACAAAGCTAATGAGCAGTAAATTCCTGTGGTGCTGTTCATTATGCTGTATTAGGTGGTTCTAACTTCGGAGTCTGTGAGTGGTTCAACTCCTAAAGTGTTGCCATTTAAAGCAGTTAAGCTTAACTTTTCTGTGGTACTGTTTATTATACTGTCCAAGGTAGTTGTAGCTTTTGAGTGCGTGGATATGAATTCTCATATGAAAGATACTGAGCAATATTCTTTCCGTCGGTGTTGTTTATTTTCCTCTACAAGGTGGTTCCGTATCTTTTGAGCCTGGATAAAATCCTATGGTGTGATATTCCTCTTATGAAAGCTACCCGCAGTAAGTTTCTGTACATGGTGCTGTTTATCATGCTGTTAAGGTGATTCCCTGGCAATTTTGAGGCCGAGGATGAAATCATTTTGTAGGTAAGTCAAGAATATTTTTAAACTCCTTTTGTAATATGGTAATATACCTTTATTTTACATCAGTGTTATGTGAAGTTTCATGTACATTGTACATGTAATATTGCATAATGTGAGTCACATCTTAATTACAGACAACAAGAATAATTCTTGGATTAATGAATATTAGTAACATATTAAATTTTAAACCTGTGGCATTTGTGCATCAAGTGACTTGCTGCCTTTACACCACTTCACAACATTTTGTTTGCCCAAAATTAGCATTACCCCATATATAAATGGCTACACAGTCATTAAAAAACAAATACTACAAGGCTACTATTTGAAGCCACATGCCTACTGAAGTGCAAATTTCAGGTGATGTAATTCAGGGCTGTGTGTTATGACCTTGGGCTGGTTGATTTTTGGCAAGTTGACTGGCAACATACACCTATTTCGAGAAAGATTGTCTGAAAAAATATGCACGCGACAATCCCAAAAGATAACATGGCATATGATCAATACACTGTTCCTGATGTACTGTAGCTGTTGAAACTACTTTTGTTGCTTGCCATTAGCATTTACAAACATACATGTACATCCATGGCCTCTTGTTCTGTTCTTTCAAATTTGTTTGAAGAAAAGTGAACTCAAACCACCCACAATACCTTTCAGGATTGTTGCGTGCACTTTTTCCAACAACCTTTCTTGAAATAGATGTAATTTGTGTAAACACAACAATGGTTTCCCAGTATTATCACCAAGGTGTTTACCAAGCGGCACTTTGAAGATTAGTACTACTAATGGTAGTTTATCATTAAACAATTTTTGGATAAGGCTTTTGTGATGTCTGGAATAATCAAGTAGTATTTTTAGTAGTATATTTTATTGATTTCTCCATAGCTTAAACAAATTTACAGATTTACAGACACGAATAATTAATTTAAAAAGGGCAAAAATACATGAAGTAATAATGAAGTAATAGATGGGAAAATATAAAGCATTCCTAATAAAGTGGATACGACAAAAAAATACTAATACAGAACAACAAAAAAGATAATTCAATAAAGCAAATATGAATAGATAAAGCAACTAAGTCAATCTAGCATTTACTTAGGTCGAATTATATATTGTGATATCAGCTGAGCCAAAGGCCGAGGCTGATAACAATATTGCCCAGACCTTAATTATTTAGGATTATTAGTGCAAAAACCAAATCTAACATTATTGTTTTAATATGCATTGTTTTGAAGAAAATAATGACAAACACATTGTCGCAATGAACCGAATCACAGGAAAAAATAACCGATTCCCATTTTTGGATATTTTAGGGAATTTAAAGAATACCCACAAAAATCCCAAATTTGGAAGAGTGAGACAAGTCCCAATCAGGGAACTTGGTTGGGAATTCCCTGGTTGGGACTTGTCTCACTTTGCCAAATTTGGGATTTTTATGGGTATTCTTTAAATACCCTAAAATATCCAAAAATGGGAATCCGTTATTTTTTCCTGTGAATGTTGTTCTTGGAAATCACGCATTGTACGCGCAACCTACAGATTAGTTAGTTATCTGCTAACAGATGACTAACTAATCTGTAAGTTGCACTAATTTCCAAAATTATCTGTTGGCTCTTAACCAATGAGGAGACAGATAATGAGGACAATGTATAATAATATTAATCATAACCATAACAAAATTGTCAAATCTGATTGGCTCTCAACTGCCCTGATTTCAGCCTTAATTGGACAGTTTAAAAGGACAGTACGCGTCATGCCTAAGTAATTGGACAGTACGCGCCATCACGCGCGCGCTGAAATGGCTTTTTTTTTCACTGCTAGCAAAACAAAATTTCGAATTTCTTGTATTTTGGTTTAAAAAATAGCCTATTGTATCACAAATTTTGTTAAAGTTATGATTAATTGGTAACAGAACTTCGTGTCATCCAATTCATGCAGTCTGTAATCATACTCGTGATTAAACAAATCGGACTCCCGCTACGCGGTCGTCCGATTTTGTTAATCACTCATATGATTACAGACCGAATTGGACTCCACTCAGTCCTGTTACCATTACTTATTACTTACGTTCTGTTCTCTGTGTATAAGGTGGTTGGAAAATAGTCCATCACAGACACATACACAAACTGTTTTGCACTGTCAATAATTCTCAGGATGGTTGATAAATCATCAGCTCTCTCTGGAGGACACAGTTGCTTTGGAGCTGATGCTAAATAAATTCCAGCTGCATTTGAACCATTGATTTTGATTTGAGCAGGAGAATCTTAAAAAATGATAACACCAGAAATAAATATTATGATAATAAAAACAGAGGTAAAAGGATCAAAATCCTACTCACCAGGACTAGGGTGGGGGTGTAAATTAAGGAGAAAAATATTAGTCAGTCCTTATTCCAAAAGAAGAAAAAATTTGGTTATTGAAAGAAAAACACTTTTCAGATTGACTAGCTACTTATGAAAAATAGGCTGGGAGATTTAGCAATAAGAAAGGGAGAAGATAAGAAATGGATCAAATTCTTACATAATGTATTGAAAAAACCACAATCACTGATTAGTCAAAAGAACTGGATCATATGGTGAATAACAACCACAATATAGATTTAGCGGTGAAACAAATTAATAGGAAAAGATCAGCAAACGTTTTCCTCCCAAGATCACTTCCTCGGCTGATCTGATTGGGGGGGGTGGGGGGGGGGGGGGAGGGTGGATCAGGTGTGGGAAATTCAAAACAGCAATTAAAGCAACAATGTTTAATTCACTTTGGTAATATTAGAGGAGGCTGCGAGGGTAAGGCCCTGCTGTGGTCAATATGTTGGGTTCTTGGGCATTACTCCCGCACCCTGGTGTATAAATGACTAACAGTGAACTTAGTACTGGCCGGGAGTAACATTGCAATGGACTGGCATCAATTTAGGATACATTTTTAGTTATTTCTTTTAACATAGAATCATATCAAGTAATCAATTAGTTAGTCGATGATTTTGTTACAAATAGTTATGGTGAGTCCTGGGACTCATCTTGTGAAAATTCACGAGTCCCTGTCCATAACAAATGACTCCCAGTTTAAAAAAACAATGAGCCCTAAATTGAAAATGCTTGGATGTTTATGTAACCAGACACTTAATCTGGAGACAGATGCCAAAACTCTTTATTACATGTACAGTTTACTGAAATTAAAACATAGTACTTCAGTCTATATATTCAAGGCACAAAAAAGACTGCAGAACTTAATATGCATTTTTAAACACCCAACAGCCACATTAATCACACAAACAGGATATTCTACCAAAAAAATCTTCAAATCGATTGACCGTTCCGTTGGTATTTTCCCAGCCACTTAATTCATGGAAAAAAAAAAACTGGCCAGGGATAAGCACCAGCTTAAAAATGTTGACAGTCAATGATCTGCCTCAAGGAATATTACTCAAATCAATGTTTATACTCAGTGTTCTAACCTGCATTGATAGATGTTTTGTACTTGTCTGGCCACGGATCTGGAATTTTAGACTTTGGTAATGCCAGGTCCCAGTATACTTCAAATATCTTGCTCATATCCTCAGCTAAGCAACTACAGTTGTATGTCATAAGTCCGAGCTCTTGAATCTGCATCAAATTGAGCATAAATTTGATTTCCTTTGGTATTTTCTTTTGTCAATCCATACACATGTATTATTAAATTATAGTCTATTTGTATCCTGGCTCTTAGAGTTAGTTTACTTCGGACTGACTGGTCGTGTACATGTATCCTGGCTCTTAGTTTACTTTAGACAGAATGGTCATAAATGCCCACTATACTTGTGTGCAAGCAATTTTTAGGATAAAAGCCTGCACTCCTGGTGGGCGTGACCCTTGGTATTTGTTTTCAAAAGACCTGGAAGCTAATTTTTTGGAATTGGTCGACTCACCACTCTCGACTTACTCAACGGGGAGCAAAGGTGATGCAGTGGTGATAGCACTGGCCTCCCACCAATGTGGCCCGGTTCAAATCCAGGCATCGACGCCATTATGTGGGTTGACTTTGTTGTTGGTTCTCTCCCTTGCTGAGAGAGGTTTTTCTCTGGGTACTCTGGTTTTCCCCAAATCTTCAACAATTTACAAATTCCAATTCGACCAGGAATCAGGTAGATGAAGAACCACTTTGTGGATGCGCTACCTGTTTTATTATTAGTTGCTTATATATTTATTACTTTGACATTACAGTATTAGTCAAGACATAATTATTTAGGAGAAAGTGGCTCTTGAGGGAAAAAAATAATCAGGGCTATAAAAAAAACCATGAATTCAATCTTGTCCTTTGGGCATGCACAGTTCACATTTTGCTTACTTGATGCCACTTATTGTTTGTATTAGTTAATAATTCTATTAGAACATGACTTGCTTTGACCATTGCCCATTAGACAAGACAGCTTTAAAAAGACAGGATTTTTTTCAAGCCCTGCATGATGTGATGGATATCATTAGTTATTATTATTGTCAATATTTTCTTATCTCTTTGGTTTATTTTGCCTAAAAGCTCAACTGTCAGATTAGTCTAATATTATGAGTAGCCATGCGTACTTGTGTAAGTGCCCTCCAGTCCTGGTTTGCACTGCCAACATAAAAGTGCTGACCATCAACCAGCCACATCTTTGTGTGGATGATTCCGCTACCTACTAGACGCGTCATGTCCAAAAGGCGCACTTCTGCTAATTTCTTCTTTTGAAGTTCAATTGTATCCAGGCTTGGAAATTCCTTACTTGGAGGTGACTGAACAATGCGGATCTTCACACCTTCAATACAACAATGAATCAATAACAATTTAATTACATGTAGTTTTCTCCAGTCTATAAAATAAGGTTAGAGTTTCTAAAACATTAATATAATATTGCATTAGACAGGCTACAAGACATACAGCTATTTCGAGAAAGGTTGTCCGAAAAAATGTGCACGCTACAATCTCAAAAGGTAATATGGGATATGATCAATACACTATTCCTGACACTGTAACTGTCAAACCTGCCTTTGTTGCTTTCCTTTAGCACTCGCAAACATACGTCCATGGCCTCTCATGCCATTCTTTCAAATTTCCTTGAAGAGCAGTGAACTCAAAACTGCCTACAATATCTTTCAGGATTGTCACCCGCACTTTTTGCGGCAACCTTTCTGGAAATAGCTTTATACACATGTATATTGTACTCTCTACATAAACAAAGAGAGCATCCCCAATTCCTCTTTTGAAATTTGGCTGATGTTAAAATACAGTATATGTATACATTCAATCACAGACTTGCCAACCCCCAAAAGGTAAAAAAAGGTGACATTCTGAACCTACAGCTGGGAAAGGTAGTGAGAAATGTGTAAAAAGTAGTGAGATATTGTCCCCAATTTCCTTGTTGAAAGACATCCAGCGGGAATTATTTTGGGTATTGCAGTGGCTGATCCAGACCCTCAGAGAAGAAGGGGTCCCGGTCATCCAGACCCTGAGATAAGGGGGTGGGGAGGGGGCCCCGGGCTCCTCAGAGTTACCATTCCAACAGCTTACATTCTGTACTCTTGAGATAAGTACCGGTAAGTCTTTTCCAGTTATAATCAATACTACACTACACATGTAATTGACAGGGTTTGTATTCTTTTGAGCTCTCCAAATTCCATGACTTTCCATGACTTTTTCCATGACCTTTCCAAGTTTTCTTTGACCATAAGTTTACATGTAGCTGCCACATTAGAAATTTCTAAAAATTGTCCTTGTTTTAGGGTATTTTTTGACCTAACTCAGTACAACGGACAAACTGCGGTGTCCAATAAAATGTGTGCCATTTGCACTGTTCAATTACTTCTCCTTATCTTATTTGTCCTTGCCTTGTCATCTGCAGTTAACTAATTTATCAACCAAAACTTTAATTTCCCATTACTTTCCAGGACCGACAATTAAATTCCATGACTCTTCAGGCCTGGAAAATGAAATTCTTAAATTTCATCACTTTCCAGGTTTCCCATGACCTGTATGAACCCTGATTGATAACAATTTAGAAATCAATCATTATTGATTTCTATCAATAATTGATAGAAATATCGATTTCTGATATCTGCAATTATTGCAGATATTAGAAATCGATATTTCATTGATGATTGATATTGATTATTAATGATGGTTATCGATTATCGGTTTATCAATTAACTACGCCTGGATTGATTTACATAAAAGCAATAACCACAAAAACTTTCTTTTTCCAAGAAGTTTGCATAGTGGCTGACCACGTGAAACAAACATGTAAGTTTCACGCGATTTTTTATGGCCCACCTCGTTCACCAGCAGCCTCCAAGCTCTGAAACACATCCTCCCCCTGCTTAGTGCTCGGGTCAGAGGTGCTGGTATCATCTCCTCGCAGCGTCCAGTAAAACGACGCTATGTCGATCTCTTTGGTTGCCATCTTCAGCAGGTTCTTCCACCCGCTGTAAATGGACGGGTTATGAATTGAACCTTTAGGAAAAGCCACGTTTTCGGGAATGCTTTCAACAAGGGTAATTGTGCAATCGCCAGTGCAAGCAACATCTGGAAGTTTGGTCGTCTTTGCGTTGGTGTTTTTGGGAACGACGAACTGCAAGATGATCAAAGTTAATGCGATAATTCCGAGAGCTGCAACAAATATAACAAGGAACCGACAACGAACGCTACCAGGGGAAAAACGCTTTGATTCCGAAGTTACAAACACTTGCGGCTTTGAGTCCGTCTCCATCATCGGTGAATAGTCAGCGTGTAAAGACATATGATACGCTGGTGGTGATGGCTCTTTTTAATTTTCGAGATCACGAGACACACTATGAAACATCAACATCGAGCAAGTGCCGTTCCAGACGAAAGTCATTGAGCGCATAAATTATGCTAAGCAGCGGGTATTTATGTCTACTTAACTCACGCAAGCTACGTTATATAAACCTACACGTATTGTCTAACGTACCTCAAGGCAACCTTCCATGACCCGAATAATTTCCATTTCGTCACGGCAAACGAATACTCAGCAGGGGCTGCTGACTCAGCAATTACAAACTGTAACAAAATTATGCATTTTGACTCACCTTTATTGTGAAATTAAGATTGAAGAAAAAAGGAGGAAAATAGACCGATACCTAAAAATGGGCTTAAAAATTTCACCAGTGTGATGACTCAGATCAGGAGCCTTTTTTAAGATAAAATTCGAAGAATAGTTTGCATAGACAACGACACAAGAAAAACAACTCATGGTTTGTGTAAAAATATTACCCTATGCAGGGTAATCCAGATTCCGGAATCCGTGAAATTCTTGCATGTGGAACCCGGAATTTCGGGGCGCGATCCATTCAACCAACATTCAGACCAGTCCGACCGGGAAAAGAGGACCACCTCAAAAGGTGGACCTGTTTTTTCGAAACTTTTCCGGTTGGACCGAACCGATCCATTGAGTTTTGGACCGAAATTTCCGGAAATTTTGGTTGAATGGATCGCGCCCTCGGATTCCACATGCCACTCCATTTTTCCTACTTGGCATCCAAGCCTTTTTGTCAACTTGTAACCAGGCCTTTATTAGAATCAAGATGGCGGTGCAAAGAAAGTTCGTCGATAAAGGATTGTTAAAAAATGTCATTCGTCATACAGATGCCTCCAACAAGGTACGTGTATACTTTTGTCACATATTTATAGAGTTTCTTTTCGTCTTGAATATTGTGTTAAGAAAGCTGTTATGTCCATCTCTTGAGAGCACAAAAACAGACAGCCGGCTCTCGTGCCCCTTCTTCCACACTCAGCCAAAGCGATAACCAAAAACAAGTTTGTGTTCGCAGGCTACTTAGCATGGGATAGTTTATTGAAGCTTTGATTAACAGCTCTAGAGTTAAATTGGATGATACTTCACAAATGAATTCAACTAATTAATAGAGCTGCGCTAAAATGTAATAATCCATGAAAATCATTCAATAAAATCCGTATTGCACATCTTTGCGCTCTGTAGTCTGTTCGTTTTGTCAAAGGAAACGTGATATATTGTCAGATTCAAACTGTATTTTCTCGCCGGCTAAAGCAAATCTTTCCCTGTAAGATCTACTTTCTAATAGAAAAGAAATTAACCGTAAATTTATTCATTAAATTCATGCGTGCATGTCTCCCATCACTAATAAATCTTTTATTCAAAGATCCAAGAAGAGAGTGAAATGTGGAGGCAGCATGAGTTAATGAATACACGAAGAAACGAAACAAGTTGGTCGTCATCAAAGGACACAAAAAGGTAACATATTTTTATGTGCCCAGAATAGACCTTGTCGTGGTTTTGGAAGCCATCTTGATGAGTAGGGAACTGCTTGAGAAATTACAGTGTTTGTATGATAATCTAATGTTGAATAACTTCCGTAAAAACGGGTGTTCTAAAAAAAATAATTATGAATTGTATACTAAAGCTACACAGCAATGGATTTTACCAACAAATTTTGGTGGCAATAATTGTACTTAAATTTCTCCAAATGCTTGTTTGAGATTTTCCATATATTTTTTCTGCAATTTTTATTGTTCCTGGGAAATTTTAGTTGGCAGGAAGAAAAATTTTTACAGACAAATGTATAGAACATTTGAAAAAGTGGTTCGAGCACATGCAACTGCATGTAACACCCTCAAACTTTTTCATTAGAATCGTTAGAAGTGAAGCTTTGGTTAACCAGGGCTGTCAAAAAGTTTTAAGCAGCAGCTTGATAATGAATACCTGTAGTAGGCGGCTTTAGAACTCGCACCAAAGGCACAAGTTCTTAAGGGCTGGAACATCTAGGGACATTTTGAAATTTAGAGTCTCGGAAATTGTGTTTCCAGGGGTTTTCAAGAGGTATTTTCCACCGCCAATGCCATGTTGTTTCGTCGGAATACATACAAGACTGTGAACAATGCTGTGGAAATGTCCTAGGCATTCCATGACATCACACGGTTTGAACGTTTCACAGATCTAAGCCTGTTTATATATGCGTTCAATGTCATTCAAACCTGGGAAATGGATGCTTTACAATTTTATTCGATGGTGCTTGTATTTTTGTTAGCAGTTATAGCTCAGTTATGGTAGAAGAAGATAAAAGTAGCCTGATAAGGATGGTGAACTAGCTGGCAGTTTTGGTCAGCTACTGGCCCTTATTGACAGCCCTGGTTATTCATATCTTTTCCAGAACAGCCATTTTACGGAAATTATTCGTCAATTTCTGACTCAGTTGCCTACTTGTCAAGTTGGCTTCCAAAACCATGGCAAGGTCTTTGTAGAACTAGAAAAAAGCAGGCTAGAACTCTAGATTAACTCAAACTCAAGAACCGCCAGCGTCATAATATCAAGGTTCTGTTTTACGGGAACGGTGGAACCCAGTTAGTTCGGACACCAAGGGAGCATGCCATAGTGTCCATATGATCCGGGTGTCCATATTAAGTGGGCTCTCAGGAAAAATACCACGGACATGTGTTTTAACAATGATAACACAGACTTTTTTTCAAGATAATGTCGATGAATTTCTTAACTGCAACTTATTATGGTTTATCCAAAAGAAAGCCCATGATCATTAAATTTTGTCATAGTCTTGGACTAATAGTTTTAAAAAAAAGTGTTGTTTTTGATAAACGGTAATTGAGTCTGTGACTTTTTCCTGATGCTTTCAATTTGCGACTCAGCTGGGTGGATTGAATACTAGACAAAACTGCTTTGAAAGGTCATTCTCCCCATTTCTGTAAAGTTTCCTCTTGTAAGGGGTTGACAATACAAGGGAATTTGGATGTCTGTTGTCCATATTAACTGGGTTTATTTTAAAGAATAATAATATATTAGCTTTGCATTGTGACAACAACCCTCCAAGTTAAAGTTTTCGTTTGAGGGCCATTTGGCGACCAACTCTATAGGTTTAGTCGCCAAAGGATTTTTTAGGCGCCAAAATATATATCAATAATTGAGTTTTAATAATTGGTTAATAATTAATTTGGGCTTAAGAATGGTATTGTTCAGCCAAAATAATGTCTCTAAACGGGGTTTACCATATTCACAAGTGTATACAGTAACTTATAATCCATGCCGAGTAGCATCCATGTCGTTTCTTCAAGTATCAGTTTTCTCTGGTGCTAACTTGGTGACTATTTTGCAAATTGAGTCGCCAGTACCAAAATGTTAGTCACCATGGCGCCTAAAGTGGTCGCAGCTTGGAGGGCTGGAAAAAACAAAACTGGCCTTAGGTGTCCATATTAAGCGTGTGTCTGTACAGTGGGATTCCACTATAACTTAAAAGTCTGCTCTTTCCAAATTTTTCCAAGGCTTGTAGGACGAATGAGATGCGACAGTGAAGTTCAAGAGCCTAAAAGTAGTTTTTGGACGCAGCAATTGTTTAACTTTGAAGCAGCAGACTCTGGCAGGTTTGTATTTTCTTTCTCATCTAACTTTGTTTGATAAACTAAATTGTAGAGACTTACAGTACAGTTACAGATGTGTCTCACCAATCCAGTATAGTTGACACATGAAAGCAGTTTTATTTATGCATTGAGCCTTTTGTTTCTGATCTTTTTCATTACATTGTCAGAGTACAACATGTATTAGGTGAAAGATGGAACAATGGTGTCAACTTAATTTTACTTTAAAAAATATTATAAGTTGGTCATTGAAAACTTGTCACTGAGCTCTACTCAATAAAGTCACTTCCTGATTGAACAACTGTTTTTGTGGATATATATCTTGCTGGAATTTTGAATACCTAGCAAAATGTGCGGCCATTTGACTGGAAAGGGCTAAAAGGCTGGTTTTTACATGCAGTAAACTCGAGAATCACGCTTTAATATGTAGGAAAAGGAAAGGAAAAAAAGCATGAGCTAGAAGAAGGGAAGGAGGGTAATCAATCAATAATTACACTCAAAGTTTTTACATTGGCTACTTTGGGGATAGACGGGGTAGTTTTTGGCCAAAAAAAACCTGCTCAAAGAAACAGGTGTATTTAGTAGAACTTGTTTGGCAACATTGCTACAAAACGATTTAAAAATGTATGTTGTGCGTTTTACCACCCATGTCGCGTTCAAACCTGTTTTGCAGCAAACCAGGTTGTTGCAAGTTGCGTGAATACTGCCTTCTGATTGGATAAAATTATGCGAAAGTCACGCCATTCTCCGGATTTACGTCACTTGCTGCAAAACAAGTTTGCCTTGGGCCGGTAAAACATTTTGTTGCAAAAGTTAGAACTTCTCTCTTCTTTCTGGAAAAACCTTTCTCAACCTGCAATAATCCAATTTGTTGCAAGGCAGGTCTGAGTGGGTGGTAAAGCGCGCGACATCGCTACTCAACTCGTTTTGCAGCAATTTCGCAAAACAAGTTGCACGTTTTTGTTGTTAATAAACTCACGAGACAATCGTCTCTAAAAGTAAGGCACAGAATAATTCTGAACAAGAAAGAACTGATGGAAAAATATATGTCTCCATGAAGACTCAATTTAACACACTTTTATACATAATTTGTCAAGAATCAACTACTTTCTTTTCAAAAGCTTTCATTTCTTTCAAACAGGACAATTATTTAGCACATTTGGAAACTATTGCAAAAGAAATAATGTGACTGTGTACTCGTAAAAAGCCAAATCTACGCCCCCCGTGCAAGTCTTATGCGCGATATCGAAATAGCCAATGTAAAAACGGGTATTTCAAGTCGCATTATTTCCTGAATGTTCATTAATTATCAGATGGGGTCACAGTGGATACCGAGAGCTCTACCCAGAGGAGTTTGAGGAAAAAAGAAGTGACGAAACTCAGAAATCCAAGAAAAAGAAATCGAAAAAAGTTAAAAGGTAGGTTAAACTTGGCTCTGTTTCCGATCTGTAACAAACAGCACTCAGTAGGCCAGTCTCGAATTATCAGAGTTCATGCTTGACCCCGCGGCTGAGGGGTATAAAGCAAAAAAATCGCCTTTGTAAGGTAATTAGAGACCTTTAGATACTAAGACGGGTACGATTACGATTACGAGATTTTCTCACTACTAAGTAGTGCTCGCGCGTGTACCAACGTCACTTTGGCGGTAAAAAGTGGTATCCGTCGTCATTCTACAACGAGTTTTAGAGTGAGATGTCGCCGGAAGTGACGAAAACAAGATATCAAATGTTAGAAGTTTTATCATTTTGCGATCGGGAGAGAGCGTAACCTCCCGCACTAAAGATAACAGTGCTAACTTTTCTGGTGAAAAATGGTAAAATGAAGCTTTCCGGGAAGTCTATATTTTGAGAATACGCGAAAAAACTTTAAGTCAATTCTCGTACTCCGTAGTCTTCCTCGTCCTCGAATCTAAAGGCCTTTAATAACAACTAGTACCGTGTAAAAGTACCGCTATGGGAAAGTCGTTTGAATGGTAACAACAAATATTCATTTTAATATTTCTTTATTTACCCTCGGCAGTATTTATAGCACTTATGCTAGTGGTGCCGAGCAAATGACTGAAACAAATAATTCAAATATAATCGAATATAACAGGGTTAAGAATACCAACTGGCCGGAGACAAACCAGCTGGTTATTTACAAGCGTGACCGAGGATTTGAACTCGGGACTACCGTGAACAAATCCAACAAGCGGTCAGGCCGGGACTTGAACTTGGAGCCTTCGAATTGCAAGTCCAGCGGTCTAACCACTCGGCCACGCTGCCTCCTACGAATTGATCCGTAAGTTAGGATCACCTTATAAGAGCTCTGTCGTTCACTCCGGAGTTGAAAGGGTTGACGCAAGTTTCGGATCAATTTAGACTGCCCACCTACCCCTCCCCTTAGCCAACATCTCGTCCTAAGTGAGATGTAAGTGTTAATATTAGCTAAGGGGAGGATTAGGTGGGCAGTGTCCCAGAAACCTAAATTAATCCCAAGTTTCGCCCCATGTTAGGGAATCCGATAAATTTTTGCTCGTGGAATCCGGAATCTTGGGATTTGGAATTCGGAATACAGCTTAAGGAATCCGGGATTCAACGAGCGATTGGACCCCGGAATCCAAGTTTCACTGACAAAGTCGGCAATCCAGTACCTGGAATCCGGAATCCACGGGCTGGAATCCAAAATAGAAGACTAAAGAGCTGTGTCACGAAATTCAGCCAAATTAGGAAATTACAAAATGCCCGCTAAATTAAGAGAAGCATAAAAATAACCGCTTAAGACTTTAAAGGAAGGTTAAAGTAACATAACAGAAACAGCAGATGCCACGGACGGGCAAAACTGGAGAAGATTCAAACGGATTGAAATTAGGGTTTTTTGAAAAGTGTTCAGCCTAACAGTTTTTCAAAGTTGATCCCTGCTGCTTGCAACTTGAAACATAATGCTCAGGAGACATATTTGTTAGCCTCGGATTTTGTCATTTACATGTAATTTCTTTGCTTACTTTAAGTTCCATAGCGACTGAGGGCAAGTAATTGGCAAAATTAAACAAAATGAACTGGACTGCCGTGACACAACCCCTTTAAACGGTCCGGCAACACAAAGATACGCCTCTTTTCTTTGCAGATCAGGATCTAATCGACACAGTGCAAGTAAAGAAAAGGGAAAGAAAGTGAAAGGCAAACGGAATAAAACTGAGTCCAGCCCCGAGATTTCTTGCGGAGAAAGTGGAGAAGGGTATGAACGGAAAAGAAAGCGAAAAACTAGGAGAAGCCCCAGCGAAGAACGAGGTTTATCGAACGAGAGGTTACGGAAGAAAGTAACAAGAAAGAAGGCGGAGGAAATTTCTGATTCCGAGGCTAGAAAAACTGACGAAGAGAGCAGAGAAAGTTTTGACTCTGGGATTAAAAGGAAAGGTAACAGAAAATATAGAATATCAAGTAGAAGGCGTAGAAAAGGTGAAGAGCGAATAAAGAAGAAAAAGGCTAGAGTATTAAGCTCTGACGAAGAAAGTAGTGAGAATTCTGAACGCAGGTCGATAATAAAACGAAAGAGAGGAGGAAGGCACAGTTCTGAAGAAAACAGTTTATCAAGTGAGTTAGAAGAGAATAGGGAAGACTTCAAGGATAAAGGCTTTGAGAAAGAAAACGAGCGTGATGAAGATGAAGAAAAACGACAGGGAAGTGACGGAAGTGACGGTGAAGAACGTGGCTCAAAAAATAAGGAAAACAGCAGTAGTAGACGAAATGAAAGAGGGGAATTTGGAACTCAGAGTTCTGACGATGAAAGCGAGAGTTATGAACACCACAAAAGAAAGCGAGAGGATGGTCACAGAAGAAATAGGGAAAGGCAACGTGTTTCTAAAAGGAAAGAAAACGAAGATAGGACAAACCTAAGAGAAAGAAAGAAATGTATAACTCGGGGTTCTGATGACGAAAGCGAAGAGAATTTTAATGGAGATATAAGGCAACGAAAGGGAGGTCGCAGAAGATATGACAAAGAACAGAATTTGTCAAAAAGGAAAGAAAATGAAAGCACGGGACGAAAAGATAGAGAGGAATTTAGACATCAAAGATCGGACGAAGAGAACGCTCAGGGTCATGATGCTGGAAGAAAGCGCAGTCTTGCCAAAAGAAAAGCTAGCGACTCGGATGAAAAACATTCATCAGATGGAAGGGAAGGAGAGTACAAAAGGAAGGACAGTTTTTTATCAGAAGGGCAGAAGATCGAAGTGCTCTCAAACAGGGACAGAAAAAAGCGAAATGAACGAGAGCAAAGCAGAGGAAGTTCAGGAAAACGAAAAAGAGAAAAACATCGCCTGGAAAGTATTGATACCGATAGTGAAGGCGAAGACTTACAATCACAAAGAAGCGAAAAATATCGAAGGAAGAAAGAGAATTGAAATTTTAACAAAAGAAAAGAGGAAAAGGAAGCAAGGGAAGATTTAGAAAGGGTCGGGGAAAACGATGAGGAAATGTTTGCTCTATTTTACTTCATCTCAGTTTTTGACCTTTACAGAAATTAAATACTTTTATAAAATAGTTTATTGTTTTACCTTTCTTTTATTAATCCATGACTTTCTAGGCATGGTCGTTTGCTTTATACAATCTGTCCACAGTCTCTGTTTTCTCAGCAAAACCGGAAAGAACACCATACATAGCTGGTAAACGAGCCCGATGGGGAGGGGGTAGTGAGGAAGATAATTTGAATTTTGCAATGAATTACGTCAATGATTTCTTTTTCTAATACTGCTACTACTACTATCATCATTATCATTATTATTATTATTATTATTATTATTATTATTATTATTATTATTATTACTATTAATGGTAATAGGACTGAGTGTAGTACAATAATGAGGGAGTAATCTGGCGAGTAATTTAAAAACCCGATTAGAAATTACGAGCCCGATTACCCTTGAATAGTACAACACGAAGTCCTATTACCAGTTAATTGTGTTAATGACAAATTGCGAGAATCTCAGTCTTGGAATATTTATTAATGTAAGAGAAATATTCCAAAGCAAAAACATGATCGGTTACAACTTTAGATCGGAATGTAGACGCCCGACCTCGTAATGGACTTTTTTTGTATTTAACAAGCTGTCAAACCCTAAAGAAAAAATATCTGAGTAAAAGTCTCTGGACCAGTTTTTCATCCATTTTTCTTTTCCAGTTGAAGCTGGACAGCTTATTTGGTCATTATTTCTTCATTGATTTTGATTGATTATCATGTGCTAGGTATTATTATTATTATTATTATTATTATTATTATTATTATTATTATTATTATTATTATTATTATTATTATTATTATTATTATTATTTTCATTTTAACATATTTGCATTTTTCGTCATTATAAAATTATAAGATGACTGAACCGCAGTAAAAAGAAAAAAAACAATCTTTTAAAAGGCAATGGCAAATTTTCTTTTGTAATAGACATTATTCGTGTTTCTGGTAACATACAGGGACAGGTTCGCACTAGAGATTTTGCGAGAAAATTAAAACTTTTGACAATTGTGCATGCATACTGTTCCAGTGTACCCAGTTAATACGACCACCGTGGGGCCAAAAATACTTAGTCAAGATGCCGAAACATATTAACGAGGAGCATGTGTCGCATTATGGTAAAGCTTTTCTAAACTGTGCGATAACAACTTCACCAATTACTTGTTTCCTAAATTAGTTACGTGTATATCTGCCTAGTAGGGAGGTATGTATGAAATCCGGATTTCAAGTGACAGGGATGGTCGAAGGATTTTTTTGGGTTTGAAATTTTAGATTTCGGGATTTTTGGGGGTAGCGGAGAATTTTGGCAAGTATTTTTTTTCTTGGTAGCTTGAATTACGTAGCGTTTTTTGTAGTATTCAAAACCAATGTTTCTATTTTTTCGTGTTATATCATTCAGTGTTTTCTGGAATTTTTTATGGTGCGGAGATTCGGCATAGGATTTTTGGGGGGTTAAATGTTGGTCCATTATGGCCCTTTAACAAGATTGACTTTATCCTATTATAGTTTTGTTATTCATTAAAACACAAACACAAGTCAATATTGAGCAAAATAATATTTTTAAGTGCCTTTTTAAACATATTCAAATAAAAGACACCATTAGGGACTCTTACACAAAAAAGGCAACAAATGGCACTAAACTAGCCAGCTTCAAAAGACGCGGCCATCATCGTCGCTGATAGCTGACCGACTCTGTTTGCTGAAGCCAAGAGACCTTATTTCATGACTCAAATTCATGTTTTCTCCGAATACAGAACTAAGTCACTCATTTTAATAAACGTCATGAAACCAGGTTTTTGGGGAAAAAACTGTTGATTCTATCTATGCAGATTACTTTATCGCCAGCCTTCAAAAATACACCCTGTTCAAGACGGTAAATAATGAAAATGTCATTTATACCCCGTTTAAGACTCAAGATCCTGAAAAGTATAACCTGTTCAGCCGCATACACTTGTTTAGGCCAAATAAGGAAGTACCCCCACCCCCTGGGTCTAGAATAAGCATAGGACACCAAATAAACTGGAATGTGTTAATATATTTCCTTTTAGCTTCAGACTTCACACTAAATACATACCTCCCTACTAGGCAGATATACACGTAACTAATTTAGGAAACTAAATACCGTTATTCTATTTTAATTTAAGAGTTTAGGGCAACGAAACTAGTACGTGCTAAAATGTTCAGTTTTATTATTCAGTGTATTTTATTTTTATTTTTTGCGGGGGGGGGGGAAGGGTGTTTAGTTTCCTGCACGTGTACCGAGTCAGGGAGCCAATTGCGATCATTCATTCTCATTTTCCCTATCAATTCTATTTTTCTAATACAATGGTGATGACATACAACAGCAGTGATAACTCAAGCGGGCATTTCTTTCATTTCGCAGCGTTACTAGGACTCCAATAAATGAAAAATACTTATTATGTCAACCATCTCGGTATTTTATTTTTAGTCGACCTTTATGTTCTCTTGTTTTAGCACGGTATTTGTAACTGGGGGAAACTACTACGGAGATTGCAATTAAGTGAGTATGTAATTATGCGTACGTATAAGTAAATACGTTGTTTGTGTTTATGTTGTACTTCAAATTTCCTTGGTTTAAATTTTATTTTCCTTTGTTTTGGGGTATGGTAATGTATGATAAAGAGTTTAAACAAAGGAAAATAAAATATAGACCAAGGATAAAATTGAACTGCAAGCTAGATATACACGTATTTATTCTTCGCAATAGTGTAGGAGGCTGCTTATCAGAATGGGGAATTTCGCTATTCCTTCCCATCAGACGCTGTGGTCAAGCCTTCAAACCAAAGTTAATTTCGGATTTGTCGTTTAACAAATTTTCACATGTACAGTTAACTTTGGCAATTATTTTATTTGTGAACGCATCCCATTTAAAGCATGTGTTTTTTTACGTTAGCAAAACTGGTACTGGCGAAGGATACAGTTTTTATTCCCCGGGAAACCACTTTGCATGGACGTGACTTGAGTAAAAATATCTGTATCAACAACCCGCTATAAAAAAATATTTGTAAATGATGAACATCAATTCAGTTTGAATTACTTAACTGCTTATTACCAATATTATCCAATGATTATTGGATTACGAGAGATTACGACAACTGGCGCAGCAACGGGTTAATACCCCCTGACATGCCCTGAGAATCGTATTTTACACGGACGTGACATGTCAAAATCAACTTCCAAGACTCTGCAAACAGTCCAAATCGAAACAAGTAATTTAAAAAAACCTCGAATTTGCATATTCTGATCGGAAAGAAAAATAATCATCCACTCAATTTTTAGAATAGACTCATGTTCGGCAGTGTCTATTGTTTTTCTTTAACTGAAGTGCTCTAGTGTGAGTAGCGGATTGCCGAGTCTATTTTTAAACCTTAGTTTCAATTGTATGACAACCGAGTATGTTACGGAGCACGCAGATTAGACAAAGTCAACACCCAAGAAGTAGAGATTTAAGCATCTTGATTAATACCAAGAACAGTAAAACAAGAAAGTACTGCGCAAGTAATTTTCATTTTAGTGGTCACGCTTAACGATTTCATCCCGAGACTTAAAAGTCAGCAGGGAACAACAAGCTAAATACCACAGCAAAGAAATGCAAAGTGATTTACATAATTATTCGCACTTTCGAATTTCATCCTCAGACTAACAAAGTAAACTATTTTATTTGGCTTTTACAAAATACTGTTAAACACCACAGGAAAGAACCGCTCAGTATATTTGAAGTGGCTGGGTGTGGGCCTGTCGGATTATTTCATCAAATATAGGTTATAAAGCCCTGTAACAAAGCAATTCCTCACAAAAAGGATATCCTAGTTGTTTAATTTGAACTAAAAGAAAACAACAAAACAAAGCAATATCAATACTAGGACACCATTGCCGATTTCGCCGAAATTAAAGATGTATAAAAAATAATTCTAAAAATATATTGTGAGCGGTTTTGTGATACTTATACAGGAGTTTAGGTGAGGAAGACATATAACTTTCTATCAACAGAACAAACATTTCAAACGAGAATTCATTAACTGCTTCACTTCCCTATCTTCGGGAAACGAAAGAATTGACAGGCAGTTGATTCAGTTTATTTTCAAACAGTTGAAATACGTGATTTTGTTGTGGAAGTATGGGTCTTAAAAAAACCTCTGCAACGGCTTTTTTGGGGGTAACGTTTGCTGACACAATTTATTTTTGCGCGATATATGGTTCCTGCTCGATAACTGAGTTTCATGGTTTCATGTGCGATGCAGAACGGAACTTAAGGTCAGGCTTAATGAGTCCAGTAGGCTCAGAGTATAATGATTGAGCTTTTGTAGTAAGTCGAAGGCAGGTAGAAGTTGGAATTCTGCTATTCTTCTTGTCATGTCATTTTTATTCACTTGTATTCAAGTTTTTAGCGAAAAACCTGCAGTGTTAAGAGGTTTACAATTTCCCTAACTTTTGAATAATGCTGAGGATAGGAAGTCTTTAAAGAACGGTTATAACATTTTATTTAATTTCCTACTTAATTCAGTTTAGGGCGTTGGAGGCGGGTTGGAAGTAATAAAGCTAAATTCAGAGAATTCCCCGAATCAACCGACAACACAGTTATTTAGCTGCAATAAACGTTTTTTGTTTTTTTTTGCTCAAGAAAAATAATTTCGAAATACTGTTATCTTGAATTGAATGCAGGAATGGGCTTGCCCGTGAAAAATATACACTCCCTCCTTTCTCCATGCTGTCCAGGCGATTTGTTTGACGTCATTATTTTTCCGGCTATTATGTTCCGCTTACAGCACAAACAGAAGACACTTTCTGGGAAGGGGTGAGACTCTAAATTGTTTAACATGCGCGGAAACAAATGGTCGCTTTCCGCTGGAGTTAAAGCATCGAAATATTCTTAGCCTTGGTTAAACTTCATGTATTGACAGTCGTTTACGATTGTCATGTTTTTTTTTAGGTTACTGGTGGTGTTTAATTAGTGCAATTTACTATCTCTCTGTGAGAATCGTTTTGTCGTATCCGGTCGTATACGAGCGCTGAAACACGTGACTATTCCTTATAAAAATCGCTGGTCAGCAAACTTACTTTAGTCTCCACGAGGTTTCAGTTGTGGGCGTATTTGGTGTCGATCCTTAGTACTTTGGGTAGCGTTTTTAAACGTTTAAACGGTTGCTTCGAAGACTTTTAAGACAAGAATGACCCAAGAAACCACCGAGAACGAAACAGACGAATTTTGTGACGAGAAGATGGGGTAAGTTCATTTATTATCCGTACTTTGCTTGAAGCTATAAAGTTGATGATGCAAGCTGAAATTGCGTCGGCGGCCGACAATGTTTTCCCGGGAATCTTGATTTCTTTGTTGAGCTTTTTCTCATTGTGATCCAAAACAAGGAGTTTTCGCTTTCTTCCCCAATTTTTTGTGAACTAAAGGAAAAGGGAAGGTTGATATGTTTGCAAGCAAAAATTTGTAAATCGAAGTTCGCTTTGTTTAACGCTCGTGACGGTCACAGTGGATCGCTTCAAGTCCCTGATTGTACGAGTACAAGTTAAGTGAATTGGTTCAAAATAGCTCACTTAACAGATTTCGTGTAAGTTTTCATTTTTTCAAGTTTCGTTAGGTTTCATTTTGGTTATCTATCTCTCTTCCAATTTCCAAGTTTTCACTCGTTTTAATGTTGATTATTCGTGATGTTTTTCCGGGAACATGGGGTTAGGTAATTTCGTTGACGCGACTAAAAATCCTTTGTGTTCTTACAGGCGTGTTTGTTGTCGTTTCTTATGAAACGCTCGATAAAAAGTACTTGTTGGAATTTTTTTCTTTGAAAAAAGCTTCAAATTTTGATGTAATTTTCCCTATCCCTGGTAAAATACTATGACGTGTGAAATTTACTATATTGTACTAAAATCGTCACCTGACCTTGCGCGCTGTCGCGAAGTCAAGGGAGTGTATGTGTTCGTGCTCAGAATTAATACAATTTTTTTTGTTTTTTTTTTTCGTCTTGCTGGTACATACTTATAAAAAAAATACTCACAATCGGTGTTTTTTCAGGATAATCACTGCATTTTTTTTTCAAAAATATAATATACTAGTTTTCTTGAAAATGTGGTGATGTAACTTGTATCAATTATGAACAAGACAGAGCAAGGGGTTTGATGAGTCATCTTGTTTACATTTTCAGTGATATGGTCAACAGACTCAAGGTCATTTGGGCGTTGCAAGAAGTTCTGCAGCAAAGTCAAGCTCAAGGTCATTTGGTGTGTGGCGTCCACGATGCGGCTAATGAACTGGCTGTGTAAGTACTTGTATTATGACTTCTGGTTTGGGGTTTAGTCAGTTTATTTAAATTAATTTAAGACGGAATCCATCAGGAAGTTGAGTAATTTCAATTTTTAGTGGACAAAAACCTTTTAACAAAATAGTTTCAGCAATATCGCATTCTTTTTAACAGTTTTCAAGGGCTATGGATACAATATTTAATCTGTAATAACATTAAAGACTATTTCTCATGGGGGCCTGAGAAAATAAATGTCAAATTTCATGAGAATTGTGAAAACACTGGTAATGTTCTGAAAATTTCACGTGTAAGATGTCATTTTGTGAAATTTGACATTTATTTTCTCGGGCTCTCATAAGAAATATTCTTTGGTGTTATTACAGGTAGCTAATTACATCTCTCGCCCTTGAAAAATGTGAAAAAGAATGCGATATTGTTTATTATTCTGGTACAAGGTTTTTGTCCACTGAAAATTAAAATTACTCGATTTCCTGATGGATTTCGTCTTAATTATCATTACTGTTGTTATGATAACATCCTCAGTTGTTCAAAAGGTGGATAGCACTATCCATTGGATAAATATCTTAGCACTGAATAACACAACATGTTTTCCCAATTGTAACTTATTCAGGGGATAGTGTTTTATTCTGAAGATAGTGCAATCCACCCATTGAACAGCCACTGAGCTCATGGACTCAGTTGTGCAAACATTTGACAGCACTATCTTGTGGGTAAAGGGATTTAAGGCTATTACTTAACATTGTCATCATCATTATTATTATTATCATAGCTAAAGTAGTTTCCTGCTGTTCTCTTGCAGAGATCAGGAAGCAATAGGGCTCTGTTTACTGGTAGAAAATCCACGTGCAGATCCTGGTACACAGGTTCATTGCCGACTAATAGAGGCTTACTGCTGGGAATGTGCTATTCCTGTTATTAAGGTAAGATAGACTTCAGTGCTACCTTCTTCAATGATAGATCAGAGATCAAGTACCCAAAATGGAAACAATATGTTGCTTTTGAAGTAAAGCAGAAAGCTATTGAGGTTGGATCAGGGCTTTATGAGATCTCTAACTTCTAGGTGTACCATTACAACCCCTATCCCCCTTATGTGCAAACCTGTCATCAATATGTTCTTTTACATTGTTTATTAAATGAAAAGGGAAATATTAAAATAATCTGTCCCTTTGCCTTGTTTTCAGGTAAATGACAGTCGAAAGCTACACAAGATGACAAATTACCATGGCACTCTGAGAGAACCTCTACATTGCGTTCTTGTGAAGGTATTAGAAATTTATCATTATTAATTATTATTATTATGATTATTATTATTATTATTATTATTATTATTATTATTATTATTATTATTATTATTATTATTATTATTATTATTATTATTATTATTATTATTATGGCAGTACAAATGTCTGGATGCCAAGAGTAAAACATAAAAGCTTTGGCTGGGCGGCAAACCGTAACCAACTAAAATTTGTATTAACAATTACACAATAATTTGTGCCCCCCAAAAAAAACCTGGGTAAAAATGATTTGATAAAAGTGTCATACCAAAAAAATGAAAAGAAATGAAAAAAAGAAAATTCCTACAAGGTTTATGGACGTCTTAATTATAAAACAAAAGTGTTCATCTTGAAAACCATTGTTCATATAGCTGTCCATTAAATTATTAGAAAGGTATGTCAATGAAATTTTGATAATGTACAAGATTAAGTAACTATCTGTTAAAATAGGTGTCCAAAATTCCAATTAATAATTTATTATTATTATTATATAATTTCTGCTCTTTTTGTAATTTTAGGTGCTCAGTGAGTGCTTTTGTTTTTTCTCACAGAACCTGGTAACACAGACAGATGCTGTTTCCACAGTGCTACAGTTTTCACGGCATGCACCAGCTCCACTTCTTAAGATCAAATAAAGGTTCCTAGATGCAATGGATGGTACAAAAATTGCATAGGAAATTATTCCAGTGTTATGATCAACGAAAGGGACAGTTTCAAGTCAAGCTTTGGAACGTCACTATCAGAAAACAAAAAACAAAAAACATACTTGTAAAAGGGCTTGTTTGCCCAAGTCAATAATTAAATTACAGTAATGTTGGTTTAGAGTTAAATGCAGTAGCAGATCTAAACAAAAATGTTTACACTAACAGACTATCTGAGCACTGTATCACTCAGTTAAAAGAAAAAGAAAAGAAACACCAACAAAATTTAATAACAATGTAACTCTGCAGGATTGCCAAGCAGAGGAAAAAAAATAAAGCAATGAATATTACCAGTTAGACAAATTTGTAAGGGCTTCAGAGTTGCCCAAGTTTTGTTTAGTTCACGTGGTATTGCTTTGAAATAAGTTGTGGAGTGAAGTTAACCTTTCACTTCAAGTAATTGTAGCTTTGTTATTTAAAGCATTTTATATTGTATCCTCTTGGAAGGAAAATATTATAAATTATTGGTGCTATGAAGTAGTACAGACTAGTAAGTTATTTTTTAATATCAGCAGGAATAATTATTATAATTATTTTAAAACAGAAAAATGTATTACCATAATTTATGCCCAACTAAGCATTCTTGAATCAATTGATACAATAATTTTCCATTCAATTTATTAATCTGAATTTTTAATTAATGTAGAGAATCATATTTCTGTTTTAATAAAAAGTTTATTTTGTTTGCCATCATGGAAGAAAGTACTCCATAATTCCGGCGTGCCAGTGGTGCATGTGGAAACTGCCGGTCAGTGGGTCTTCCATCTTACAATAATTGCGTGGCAGCACAGGGATGTCGTGTATAGGGACGCATTACTCCTGCATGTGTACAGTCAATTCTGTCTAAAAATGGACACCTTTGGGATGGGTCTGTCTTATGGAGAGTAAAATAAGGGGAGTCAAACTCTAGGTGTCCGTCCCTTTGGGGCGGGCTCTAAGTGTCTGTCTTATAGAGAATCAAATAAAGAGAGTAAAGAAAGGCAGGGACCAACTCAAGGTGTCTGTTTTACAGGTGTCTGTCTTATAGAGGTATCCATTAAGAAAGAGTTGACTGTATGCATACAGTTGAGTAGCTGTGTGGGAACCTTAACTTTGGGTCATGATTGTTATGCGTCGCCACACACATTATTTATACTTGCCCGTGGTGTGTCGAGGGTTGCAGGCCATACATATTTCAACTCGGACACCACCTAAAGACCCTTAATTTATTTTTAGAATTTTACCATAAATGTATTTATATATAATATTGCTAGTCTACTCTTTTCATTGGGTTCATGGAATGAGATTCTTTCTAAAGAAGGCAAAAAAAAAGAGCACCAGAAAAAAAATGTTGTACATGTATTATATGGAATTAAGAATGTATTGCAGATTAACTAGGTACTTTTCGTACATGAAAAAAAAGATAAATAAATTTCCTGATTTGACAAACAAATTGTCTGTGTTCATTTCCTTCATAACTGTTAACAACAAACCCCTTTACATGTAAGGCTGGTTGCCATTATGTTCACTAGAATAACTGAAACACTTCCACAATCATTATAAGAACAACTCTTAATAAACTATAAATTATACTATAATAGACTTGAGTTCTACCTTGAAGCTGGTTTTGATATTGATATGATTACTGCAATAATTTGCAGTGGTTGTTCAGATTGCTGGACTTATTTGAGCATTATTTTGTGGAGGTCTTATATACCTGAATTTGCTACTTTTGACTTGGAATGAGGGTGAGATGACTGGTGGCTATGCCACTTAAAAATCTACATGAGGTTACAAACTCATCAACTGGCCCTTTAAAAAAATCCATTTCCCAGAAAAATAGATATCTGTTGTTTTTTTTTTAGTGTCAAATACCGTAAAATTCCGAAAATAAGCCCCTCCATGTATAAGCCCCTCCAAATATAAGCTCCCCAAACCGGTAACAGAAAAAACCCTCCGTTAAATCGCCCCTCCAAATATAAGCCCCCCGGGGGCTTGTACTTTGAAAACTGCCCCCAAATACAAAGTAAAACAAGGCAAAAATGGTAAATTTACTTCCAACTATAAGGCTAGCCCTATCGATATTTCCCTCCGTAGATAAGCCCCTCCGAATATTAGCCCCTCCAAAAATAAGCCCCTCAAAAAGGGCCTTTGAAAAATATAAGCCCCGGGGCTTATTTTCGGAATTTTACAGTATTATTCAATCTGACATGGATAATGTACTTAAACAAGTCATGACACAGTCCTCGAAAAGGTGCTGGCCATGGAGGTGAACCATATTCAGATTCATTCAATCTGAACGAGTTTAACACATCTGAATATCCGTTTTGCACCAAAGATAAACCTGTTATAATAATCTTTTTATTCTTTCAATATGTCTTGGATGATGATATTTTACTATAACACTAAAAGATAGAGTTACAGTGTATTAACCTTTACCTATTGTAACTGATAACACTTTTATCTTTTCAATATGACTTGGATAAAAAAAAAATTATTCAATCTGGCTTGGATCAGCTTTTTGCTTCCACTCGGTGAAGCCCCCCTGCAAGTGGATAAAAAGCAAACATTTAATTTTCCTTCTTCTTTTCTCAGCAGGTCATATGAAAGCACTTATGAAAATAATATTTTATATCAAACAAATCTGTTGACAGCCACGCAGTCACAACCAAGATGCAGTTATTATTGTTTGAGATTGCAAGATTTCAAAATTGAAATCAAATTCCTGGACCTCACCTCTTAACTTTATTCTAAGAGAATAATTATGTAATATACTTTAAGTTCTACAGGACAAAATACTGCAACACAACCATGGTATGAAATTTCTTTGTCAGTGATGTCTACCAGTGCTTTTCTGAGATACTTTAACCACACAATTTAATTTATTAATAATAAATTAAACATTTCAATCTCAGAATTCTTTTAGACCTTGGTCAGTAGGAGGGTTATCACACTTGTTCCAATCCATCCACAAAATTCCACACAAAAAAGTGGGGCAAAGTCTCCTTGGACCACCCCTAAATCCGCCCACTCTACAAGCATTATAATCAGTGTTGTAGTGCTCAGGAGGCTCAATATTAATTAAAACAAGTACATGTACAGTACCCCCTCTCTCTTTGATGGGCAACTTTGGGACTGGCACAAAATGTCTATCTAAGAGTAATGTCTGTCTTATAGAGAGTCAAGGGAGTAAAGGCAGGCAGGGACAAACGCTAAGTGTCTGCAGAGGTGTTCACAATTATTTAAAGTAATTTAGAGTGTTCTGTTGAAAAAGAGTCAACTGTATCTACTGTATGTACGAGAATTGAAACTGAAGTGAACCTTGAAGTAAAACTAAAAATCAGGTGTCTTACATGATAAAGAGCAGCATGAGGACATCCACAGAGATATGCTCCAAGTACCAAGCTACTGGACGACATGCCCCCAGAGCACATTCCAATCACAGGCTTTGAGAGATCAATCCCAGCATCAGAGTAAACTATAGATAATTAAACATTAATATTATTATGTTTGCCTATGAGTGTTGCCAAATCAGGATCAGGCTTAACTCTATTATTTCTATTATTATTTTTTCTAACCCAGCCTTCACTTCCCTGCGAGCAGAGTCTCCTTTGATCTTCCTAAGCCTTCACAGGCCTGCACGGTCTCATAATACCACTAATTTTCCACATTAACCACATGTTTCTACAAATTGACATAAAAAATCAAACAAACCAGCCAGAGTAGTCTAGCTCTTGAATTGAATGTCGCATTTTTATCATTTGTACTCTAATCAATAAGCTTTGTGGTTTGGCAGTGTACATAATTAGGGTAATGGTTGATCCACATGAATTCCTGGTAGGGTGGGACTATCAGAAATCAGAGTGTTCTGGTCTACAAGAGGGGGTTCTGTTATTAAGTTAGACTGAGGTAGGTTCATACAGAGATTTTGGGTGTCAGCTAGTTTAGAATAGGAAAGCTGGCAAATAATTGCAACTTTAAGGCTTATATTTGCAGCTGGGCTACAGTGCTACACCTTTCTTGAGCTCATCGACAGTTTTGAGAGTTCTGGTATCAGGATTGAACAGACTTTCAAATGGAATGTTAATGGCGCCAGGATAGTGTCCACTTTTTGGATCTAAAAAATATAATCAGCATAATACGATTTAGAGAATCAGGGCAACTTCAATCTTGCACTTGATAAAAGAAGACTAAGACCATGGGTTTATTAAATTCATTTACGTATCTAACTACGGTCACTTAATGATGTAAGATCTATCAAGCATTCCAATCTATAAAACAGTTAGTTTGCACTGCTTTAATAGTCTATGCAACCATTGAAAAGGAATTATATGGACTTGAAAAAGAAATTAAAAACAGTACTTATTAAACAATTCTGTTTAAATTAGGCTACACTGACTCAAATATAAATATTTGCATATTTAATTATTAATAATATCATTACCATCTGATGATTTATTGAACTTAGCAGGAACACGGCTGTCACAAACTTGTGCTTTCCGAGATGTGAGATTTTCAACCATGTCCTGAAATTTAACAATCCACTTTGGATTCAACTTTGCCTTAAAATCCCCCTCCTGAAAATGAACAAATAATAACTTTTAAAATGGTGTGGTGCCTATTTAATTATTATCAGTCTTCAATCATGCGATTTTAAAGCTACTCAGAGTTGTCTCTTGATGTTTAGTCAAAACTGTTGATCGCCCTTACCATTTTTTTAACCATCATATTTGTTGTCTCGTAGCCATCAGCAATCCATCTTTCCAGTCCTCCATCCAATACAGACACTTTTTCATGGCCAAAAAGCTGAGCAAACAAACAAAGAAGATTTCAGGCCCAAATTATCCTTAACAGTCAGTGAACTACACTTTTACTTAATATAATTTCCATACCATCCAGCTTAGGAAGTTCAGATGTACCCCTTAGATAACTTAGTTTGAATATTAGCCCACAGGTTTTAGCGAGAGGATTATTAAAAGCTCAATCTTCTGGTCTGGTTACATCGCATGTAATTCTATCCTTTTAGCATCAAACAAAGGCATAAAGAAACGTTTATTAATCTATGGCAAGCTCTGCAAGAGGGCAGGATAAACATTTATTAAATAGAGTATTCCACTTTTTTATTGTTTGGCCACCTAAATGATCATAGGCCTTATAATCTTGTCCATTCAGGATTGTCATCTTGTAATTGGCTACCACAAGAAACAATTTTCTTTTTGCAACAGTAAATAATAAATGATATCAATATTAGACCTTTCCCGCATTCCTGTAAACAAAGGCACCAACTCGAGGCTCTGGTGGACAAAATACAGTGATTTATATGGCCTCATGTCTATAACATGTAAACATGAAAGATGATGATGAAAATAATGACTGAATCACAGTAATTAAAATAAATGCCTTATGATGATGCCCCGGGGGGGACTCCCATATGAAACAGATGGGGATGCTCGTCTTCTCGCTTAGGGGTGTTAATTTTGGATTTTGGTCTTGCTTAGGGTGTTCCGGGCAAAGTTCCAATATTTTAAGCCGCCAAGGTCTCGTTTAGGGTTCCGCGAAGAACTTGAGATTTATGACAATGCTTTTAAAAACTACTTTTAGATAAAAGCATTTGACGATTGTGTCTTTATATCATTAAAACTCATTGCATGTCGTATTTGTGTGTTTTTAAGCGGTCTCTTTTAGGGGTCAAAATTTGCTTAAGCCACGCCCAGATTGGTCTCCTTTAGGGGTCACAAAAAGCTTGAGCCACGCCCAGATGGTCTCCTTTAGGGGTTAAATTAAAAATTTCCGATGAGCATCCCCGTCTGTTTCATAAGGGAGTCCCCCCCGGGTGATGATGATGGTGGTGACAGTACAGTGACAACTATATCTCCGTATAATCACCTTAAACATCCACCAAGTTCGTGCTCCAAGAAAAAAACCATATCTTCCAGTGTTTTCATAAATGACGACATGGTCTCTGCTGTTCACTGCACTTCCTCTGACATTCATTTCAAACATTTCCACATTTGGAATGTTGCGGGGATAAGTGGGTGTATTCTCTACTCCAAAAAATATGTCCATGTAGGAGGCACTAATAATATGTCGCCTGTAAAGGAGGAAATATCAATTAAACATTTTTCACATTTTGCCTGTTGACTATAGACTGGTGAAATGGATCAGGACAGTGGGACTATGGCCATCCTCTTTTTTTTCTTTGTTTAGCATTGTTCGACCAACCCAAATTTTTGGCAGAACAGGAACCTTTTTTACAGTATGTCATGCATTTTTTAATCCAAATATGTAAATGTTAACTTGGAACATCATCCTCTTCGTTAGTCTAAATATGTCTCGTTGTGCAATGATGCTGGGGTACCAGGCCTCCTCTTCCGATTTTGTGATTTTTTTTTTTAGTTTTTTTTTTTTTTCATTCCCACTGACTGACCCAATTTCAGGAAACTTATTCGACACTAAGCAGAAAAAAAAGCAGGATGGCCTAACCTAGAAAAGAATCTTGCATTAACAATTTTATTGTCCAATCAAATGAACTGACTGACTTCACTTTGTTGCTTTTTAAATACAAAGCTTCCCTGTAAACAGGCTGGACATGATGATAATACACCAGTCAATTCTAGCTGTGGCCATCACACCCCTTACACCCCCCCCCCCCCCCCCCCCTTCAGCCTACCTCATCTCCCCAACAGCCTTAGGACAGGGAAACTACATTGTTTTTCTAGTCCCTGGCCTTTGAACCCAAAAAACCGAAGTTAATTTACGGTCCGGGAAAAAAATTCCGCTGTTTTTTAATTCAGGAGCAATGTAGCGCATAGGGAACTGTACCTCATTTTACCACAAGGTTATGTCAATAAGGCAATAAGAATAACCTGTGGTTAGTTACTGTATTAGCGTGTCTTTCACAAGTGAAAGGTGACTTGCCAATATTGCTGCAACATTTAAAAGCAGACGCCTTATTCAGAGAAATCCATGATATAATCTTTGTTGCTGAACCATGTCGCGTCCAAAACAGCTAAATTTCCTTCCCTTTTCGTGAGCTTTTCGCTCAGCCACTCAGTAGACACGACACATGGAGTATGTGAGCCCATTTCTACCTTCCGCTGTCTGATCGATGCAGACTGTAGCAAAGACTGTAGCGATCAGTTCCTTGTTTGTCCTTGTTGGACGTGCATAGCTCTCAAAATTGACCGATCACGTAATTAAATGGATATCAGACATGCTGCATATGTAAAAACACCCATTGTGCTAGCTTATTGTCCTAAAGAACGAAACATTCCGCGAAGGTCTTTCAATATTCAAGCTCCATCACTTCACAAAAAACTTTATTCGTTCCCAGTCTCTCCGTTCTTTTCAGAGAAAAATGGAACTAAGGGGCGCGATCCATTCAACCAAAATTTCCGGAAATTTCGGTCCAAAACTCAATGGATCGGTTCGGTCCAACCGGAAAAGTTTCGAAAAAACAGGTCCACCTTTTGAGGTGGTCCTCTTTTCCCGGTCGGACCGGTCTGAATGTTGGTTGAATGGATCGCGCCCAAGGACTCGATTTCTGGGGAACTGCGGAATAACATGTCTAGATTTGACCCTCAAGTAGGTGACCGCCTTATGGTGTTGGAGGTTGGCCGCTTAATGACAGAAACGTCACTTTATTTTATCGAAGCAAACAATTTTTAAAGGCTTGTCACTACTATCGCGCAAGACACAGCTCTGCGTGCTGCTTGGACGGGGCAGAGTTTGGTTTTCTGGGTCTTATGTTTTTTTAAAAATGTATAAAAAAAACAGGGCATACAATTTCACAAGCATCTTGAACAGGGTGTTTTCTTGGTCCAGAAGCCTTTAAAAGCTGATGTGAGGGTAGACTTGTCTACAAGTCGAGCTAAATTTTTTTTACGAGCGCGAGGCGCGAGCCACAGATTTTTTTTTTGTTTTTTTTTGGGGCGGGGGGAAGCGAGCGAGAGAGCGGAGGGGCCAACTACCGGAACCGGAAATAAAAAGCGAAGAACTTTGAGAAAGTCTAGTGTACTTGTGAGGGTTGCCGATCAAGAAAAGGCGGTCTGACAGGAGTCCATCCTGGTTATGCCTAGTCAAAAGCCTTCTTCTTCGTCTTCCCTTTTTTATATTAAAATTTGTTTACGTCTCCAGTCAAATCGGTTACGCTATTCCTTAGTGGTGCACATGTGGGGGGGGGGGGGGGGATGAGGGGGTGGAGGGGATGAGAGGACTCAGGGGAGGTTTGGGTAGAGGTGTGCCCTCAGTCAAGGCCTTTAAATTTTATCCCTTGACCTCAATCATCAAACAAAAAATCATCAATTCGCTACCCTATTGAGACAAGAGACTTAACTTCTTGACTCTGATTCATTTCGTTTCACGCACAGAATTAAGTAATTCAAAAACTGTCATCACATCATGGAATAAGGTTTTTGGAAAAGAACAAACCAACTATTCAAACAAAAACAAACAAACAAAAAACAACTACAACATTGTTGTGAGCTGCTGAGAATACAAATCGTACATATCTGCATATTTTGCAGAATACCAGTCGTGTTACAAAGCCACAGGTCACTCAGGGGCTGAGCACCCCTGCACCCTCCCCCTAGATCCGCCCATGCGGTTTTCTTCCTTTTCATTGGCCTAAAGTAAACCACGTGACAAATCAATCAATCAATCAATTTATTTAAAGTCATTGCGTGGGATTAAGGTTCCCCTCAGTATCCAAGGCAGGGGCTCACGTATGAAACGCATGACAAAAATAAATTTAAAAAGTAAAATGAGATAAAAAATAATAATAATAATAATATTAAGAATTGCTAAGAAGTTACATAAATAAACGCCTACAAATAATGGTCTGCTCATGCGCAATGTCGACCAACTGTGTTTGGCTTTAAGTGTTTGGTAAACGAAACCAAGCTTTTTTCCTTCTTGCGATCGCTCTTGTGTGATCGGGAAAAATGGCAGATCGCTTCGCTTCCCAAAGATTTTGACTCGTTGCTATGTGACGTCACACTGGCCTAAAGGGTAACCAGAAAAATAAGTTAAATACAAAATAAGATCGACCGAAGGGAGGTTTTTGAGCCCACGAGATTGAGCAACCCCCACAAACCCTTGTTTTCACCGGGGTGCATCAGTTGAGACGACTGATGCGGTTCTAAATCTCAAAGGAAGGCGTCACATTGGGATGCAGGGCTAGTACAGCATCACAGTAGTTTTTTGACACGAGAGATTTCATAATACCATGTGTCTAGTACCTAGGATATAGTAGTTTTACGGTAGACAGGAATACCACGACTGTAATAAGGGTTACAGACGGAAACAATGCTAGTTTAGTCTCATTCTCTCTTGGCATCGCAGTAGCAACATTCACTTTTATTGCACTAGCAATCCTTTTAGCTATATACCATGTATTGAATTTTGTAATGATTAATAAAGGCTGTCTTGTATCCCAAACAATGCCTGGGTTTTTTTAGTTTTGTTGATTTAGACATACATGCATGCATACATAAAACTTTAATTTATTTCACCTCGAATTTCAGAGTAGCCAAAAATAGGCTAGTATTCACTAAAACCGCAGGACACCAAACCTCCCCTGGGTCAGTTACATTGTCAAAACCGAAAAATAATAGACCTTTATCTGAACGCGGCCTCCTTTTTGCATAAAAACAAAACAATTTTGCACGCCTGGCCTCAGCGGAAGGAGAGGTGTGCGGTGCCCATGCGCAGGTCACGCAGTTGACGTGGACACCATACCTCGCTTTTCTGGGTCCATAACGCATATTTGATAGTCAGAACGACCATAAACCCTTTCATACAAAACGATTCTCGTTTCTTTTTAAATATGTCTTCACAGAATGCAAACCCAATCGTGTCCACAAGTTGGCTGAACACTGAGCTCAACGAAAAAAAGAATGATTTAGCCGTTATTGATGCCACTTGGTTCCCAGACAAGGATGCATCAGAGGACTTTGCAAAGTAAGTTGCTAGCGCTCTCTAACTCGTGAAGTCGATTTATGGCAAGTCTAAGTAAGCTGATGAGAAAGACGCCTAAACGATTAACTGAAAACTGCCTTTGCTCACTATTTTTCTACTTTATAAGCATGCCTAATATTTTAAGTGAAACTCCAGTCGACGGCTAAGATGAGCCATAACTCACTCAAAGTTGGAGCCACCAGACCGGAACATTCATTTACTATGGACACACCCTTAATACATATTTCAGTCTCTGAACAAGCTATCTCTCGTTCATCTGACTTGATGAATATGAACATAAATGTATGATACTTTTTCTCCGAGAGTTTCAGTATTGGAACAGTCGAATTCGCAGAACTAAACTTTCACCAGGCATGCAAATTAATCCTCGGCCCCTTAACCTGCGGACGCAGACGTACTTCCGGTCGTCTCTTTTTAACACCCGAAAGGCCAAGGTCTCAGTAAAAGTAGGGTGAAAAACATACAAAAGGCCTACTAAAGCGCGAAGCAAGATAAAGACAATTTTTGTAGGAATCAATCCCGTACAGGCCTATGGATTTATTATGCATGCAGCAAATTCATACTATTTCACGCAACTGTAGTCTAAAATGTCATACGTGGTACCCAGGGGGGTACTCCTAGGAATTCTTGGTGGAGGTGTGCCGCCCGGTTCTTAAAATGCTGACCCGATTTCAGACCAAAAAATTTTATTTTCCACACCCGTTTTCAGACTAGACCTCTAAAATCCATACCCGTTTTCAGACCTGGCCTTTAGGCAGAAATTATGTTATCATTACTTAGATTAGCGCGCAAACAAAAAAAATATTCAAATCCGTTTCGAATTCGCATATTTCTGTTAAACAATGAAAACGGAAGCGATGGAAAATGTTCGCCGTGTGCACGTTTTTGACTTAACATTATTAAAGGAATTTTATTCGATGTTTGGGATTTATTGCAAAATTCATTCGTTTCGGAAAATATTTATAGGTTAAGGAAAAATATCATAAAAAGCAATTTGACTCATTTTACTTGGTGTTAACTCCTACGCATCAGCACTGATTAAAGGACATCCTCTCCCGAAATGAGAAAATGATTTCTGTTGATTCATTCTCTTTGGTCTTGTTGAAGGAAAATGTTGATTGAAGAGTTACGTTAGCCACTTGTGACAATTGTTACAATATATGTTTGTAGTGGAGTTGTTATAAGCGTTCTTGTTGATTGGTTTGAGTAAGCTACTTCACTACTAGTAGGATTGGTTTTCTAAGTTAATTGATGATCGATAGAAAGTTTCTCCTGACATGCCATGAATTCGGTACAAAGGAGATGTACCAATTTGGTGCATCTCCGCGGTAACACTTCTGTTTATGAGATATGTTTAATTAAAGCCTTTGACAGGTGACAAAGCCTTGTTTATATTAAGTATTTTGTCTAGTTTGACATCCTTGACCTTAATCTGGTCTCCCTTCGATATTTACCAGGAACTACTACCCTACTTGTTTTTAAGAGTTTTAAGCGTGTTTCCTCGAGTTTTTAACCGAATTCTTGGCAGTGGATAACTTTAATTAAGCTTAGTGGTTTTATAGGTGTTTTTGTAATCAAACAACTATTGTTTTAAATTCTGCTTTGTACTTTGAACTGCATTTTTAATTTATCCTTTAAGTTTGCGATCACGTTCGTGGTTAAATTATGGAAAAGTTATAGCCAATCATCTTCGATGAAGAAGCTTAACACCTTCTGTAAATTGACAACAACCTTGGATTTTCAAACTGTAATTTTAGTACTTTCCTATCTGTTAGTATGAAAAGTCTGTTTACTGGTATATACCTTGTAGTTTTTATTTTGTTCTCCTAGTTTTATATTGGCCAGTTGACTTAAGCTTAGCAGTGAAAACTTCGGTTGAAGAGTCATTTCGACAAAGCAATTACCTCGAAGGTTTCATGCTAATGAAACTCTTTTGGCCAATCGGATTAGACTTACGTCAGCATTCGGCTTACGCCAAGCAGCTGGTTTCCTGGCTGACTGATAAAAATGCGTGTAACACTGATCTAGCAGAGAATTGTAAAATACAAGTTGCACTAACTTCGTGACACCTTACGGAAGAATTATAGAGAGTCGATTGAACAAGAACTCGTCTGTCTTGCTGTTTGTTGTTAGAACCTGCTAGTACCCCCAGTAAGGTTCTTCAACATTTCTCTTTCTTTCTCACTCATTTGGAATTGAAACGGTAAATACGTTCATACACTCCCGTAGTTCCCTCGAAAACCATACCCGATTCCAGACCAAAATGGGCAAAGTGTATACACGTTTTCAGATCCCCACCCGATGGGGCGGCACATACTTGGATTACATCAGGGAGTAAACCCCCCCCCCCCCCCCTCCCCGGGACGTGGTATGACATTTCGGACTGACACAACTGTTTCTCTCAAATTTCGTCTTATTCACATGCATGTGTACACATAATTTATGAAAACACAAAGTGTGAAGTTCCCCTGGGACCTCTATTGGGAAAACAAAACATACAAGCTACAGAGCTATATTGAGTCGATACGAAACATGTTTTCCAACATAACTGAACACTCAGGGAGACTGGGATACCCCGGGAAGCTCCGCCCCGAGGTCTACCCCCTTACTCTTTTAAATACTATTTTTGATAGAAAGGGTACTCCTTTCGTATACCTTCCATTGACAAATGTTACCCTCTTCACAAACCTCGTTAAGAACTTTGCACTCCTTTAACTGCCTCGTTTACTTAAGTGTTGACATGCTAAACTCGTTCCCAGGTTCTCTCTAGTTTTACTTCTGCAGAAGCCCATATGGCTCCTGACTTTTGCTTTTCTTTCACTTTTATTTTTATTTTCATTTCATAATAAAAATGTTTTGTATTGTTTTGAAAATTAACAAAATGAATCTATTTCCAGTTCAATAAAAAACAAAATAATTTGACGTTTTACTTTCACTTTATTTTCAATGCCAGGTAATTAGAGTTCAATCTCAAAATAACAAATTTATGTCGTTTTGACGAATGGCAGTTGTCGGCCACCACAGAGATGCCAAAAAGTTACCGAAGAAATGCGAATGAAAGGCTTTTTAAAACAGACAATGTATGCCAAAAAGTAGATGCCAAAAGACAAACGCAAAATACCGTATGTCAAAATACACATGCCAAAAATCAAATGCTAAAGAAATGTAAACGTAATCTATCAAGTAACCAACACACAAAGAAAGTCATGAAATATAAAAAAAAACTAAGGAGAAAGTGAATATGTTACAGTGCCTAAGCAGTTTAAAACAAATGAATTTCAAAATGGAATGTTTCTCAATCCTTCTAGTTACCATAAATACAGAGGTGATAATTTTAAACATTAGGTTGTCCGTGATAACGAAACTCAATCACGAAATTCATGAGCAGTGGCACTTAGCACCCCTTCTTGTTTACGATTCAATTCATCCATGAGCTTGCTCCTAGGAGCCTTTGATCTAGTCTACTTGCGTAACGACACAAAGAACGGTACTGGCAGTTCCCGGCCATGAACATATTAATTTTACTTTTCTGTTTTGAACGGCCGTTCCCGGCTATGAACATACTAATCAGTTTACAGTTTCTTTTTTGAATGGCAGTCACCGGCCGTGAACATTAATT
The DNA here is from genome assembly GCF_958299795.1 of Porites lutea. Classification (NCBI taxonomy): domain Eukaryota; kingdom Metazoa; phylum Cnidaria; class Anthozoa; order Scleractinia; family Poritidae; genus Porites; species Porites lutea. Next base: position 17,988,463 of record NC_133212.1, read on the forward strand.
TTACTTCTGTTTTAATTTCACCGTTTATTTTTATGCTCATTTCATAATAAAAATGTTTTGTTTTGAGTTGAAAATAAAAAAACCCCAGTTCAATGAAAAAGAAAATAATTTTGCGTTTTACTTTCACTCCATTTTCAATTCAAAATAATTTAAGTTCAATCTAAAATTAACAAATTTATGTCGTTTTGACGAATGGAAGTTGTCGGCCACCATAATACTGTAAATTCGTTGTGTTTTTTAAAATATGAAGAAATCACTAAACCAGAAAGTTTTCTCGACTTTTTAACAGCCATAAAATGCATTTGTTAGCCTCTTTAGGCCTTTATACAGACCGAAATGACAGAGTTTCAGCCTCTGTCAACGTACTTGGTATTTGTTCTTGAAAAAAAAAAAGATCGTACTCAGCATCTTACGTATAATTGCAGATCTCTGGACAGAGTGAAAACTTTTGATAACGCTGGCTTCTCGTCTACGTGTGGACGGACGAAAACGGAGGTTTTCGAATACAATGAAATCATATACTAATAGCTGCCTCGTACCCAGACGTCTCTCTTTCCATGAAAATGTGCGCGCAAAGGAAGGCGGGAAGGAGACAACGGGCGTCTGTACCCTTCCAGTGGTCCCTTGCGGTTCATCACCAGTCGCTCGCCTCTACCTTACGAAAAACGAGGCGCCTGAGGAGGAGGCTGTACAAATAGCATTACGCATGCTCTGTAAGGGATGTTATCGTATTTCCAAAGTTTTTGTTTTTTCATGGACGGGCAAAAATCTTTCAAATACGCTATCTGTGGACGCGCATTTTCTTGAACACAGAGAAAAAATCGCTCTTTACACAAATATCCGGATACGCGACTGGACTGTCTCTTCATCAAGTCCAGTCAAGATATTTATAGTGCGAGCTGCTATCGTTTCGTTTTCCTATGACATAGAAAATGTTGTTTTTATTTTCTAGAGAGCATATTTCCACTGCAACATACATGGATATGTTTAAGGGAGTAGAGAACACGCCCTTGTACCCGCGGAACATTCCAGACGCTGCGACCTTCCAAACAAACGCTAGGGGAAGTGCAGTGAACAACAGCGATCACGTGATCGTTTATGAGGCCATATTTGGAAACTTCATGGCTGCCAGAGCTTGGTGGATGTTCAAGGTGAGTTTCCGAGAAAAATTCACCACATAGAAGTTCAAAGATGGAATTAAGTGGACGTTAATGCGAAGAAATTCCAGAAGGTAGCCCTCGACACAGTCATAATTGGCCACCATGCGTGGAACGTCTGCAGTGGGTGATCCAGGGGAGGGCCCCCCCCCTACCCACCCTTATTTTTAGACCAAACTGAGGCCCGAGGAGCCGATAAAATAAATTTGAGACCTCCCCTCCCCCCTTATCTGAAGGTCTGGATCGGCCACTGATCTGTAACTCGACTACTCCACAGAATTCAGAGTCGGATTACTGCCCGGGGGGTTGATTCCCATATGAAGACGCAGTTCTCTCCTTAGAGTTCTCTCTTAAAGGGATCAATATGGCCGTGGCTCAGACTTTAAATGACCCTAAAGGAGACCATAGTAAGAGAGACAACCTATCCCTGGAGGCAATATTAGGAGCTATGGCTACTGTGATTTACATTGATGGCGTTTGGTTTTCTTTGTATTTGTTTCTTTGCACACTACTTCAAGTTATATCTCATATGGGTATAAATATGAGCTTTCCGTCCTCAACACACTAAGGTAGGTAGGTAATACTTTATTTAGAAATTCATATCACGGCAAGATAAACACGCCAGCCCCAGCAACACTTGGCTGGTTTCCGTGGAGGGCGTGATCACCTAGTTAAGTGAAATCAAAATTTGCAATTTACCACCTTAGCGTGACCCTGACTGGGCATTCCCGTCTCCTTGATATGGGGATCCCCGCTCACGATGACTATAGTACAGGTCTCCTTAAGTGATTTTGGAGTGGCAAGGGGCAGATTAAAAAGCCGCGTTGAGTACGCAAGTCCCACGTGGTGTCACGCGGATACAAATAAAACAGCAATATTTGCCAACGTTGTTAAGGTGTCTATTTTCTAAGTGTAATCAAAAAGCGTGTTTCTATTTCTTTTTCTTCTTTATTCAGCTCTTTGGTCATGAAAATGTATCCGTTATGGATGGCGGTCTGGCAAAATGGAAAGGTGATGGCTTCGAAACAACAACAGCTTTAGCCAAGAAAAAGGTACTCATCGTCACTTTGCTCAAATTACTTCCAATAAAACTTAATGGCTAGCTCTTTTTAGCTGGAATACTTTCTTTTTTTACGTTGTTCTATATTATTACTGATTGCTACGCACCATAACCAGAGAATGGGAAGGGGGGGGGGGGGGGGGAATCCCGATGATGGCCTATACGGGGAGGCTCTGCTCGAAAGGGGTACCTTTTTCAGTCTTCAGATATATGAAAGGGTAGGGATTTCACTAGTTGAAGTATATAAAAGGGTAGGAAAATCTGTCATTTGGGTCTGTAAAAGGGCCCAAAGGGGCTAACGGGATGAATTTTGTGGCTTTAAAAAGTCGAGAAAAAGTTCTAGTTTTGTGATTGATTCCTATTTAAAAGACGTTGCATTTACAGCAGTTAAAAGGGATGTAAAGTCCTAAACAAGGTATGAGAAAGGGGTACCATTTGTCAATATAGAAGGTATACGAAAGGGGTACCTTTTCCGTGAAAAATGGTATGTAAAAGGTAAAGGGTTGGACCTCGGAGGACCCCCCCCCCCGGGCCTTTTCCACTCGTGATAACAACCTCCCGTCCCCCCAGGGCCTTCTCTTTAGAAATGGGAGGGGTGAGAAAGGGAAAAGTGCCTCAACAAGGCTGTTATGATGAGTGGCAGCATTGATCTATCAAACTATGAGCGCTGAAAATATTTCCCAAATCGATGCCAGCCGCCATAACTGAAGATGGCTCCCGATTAGCCTCTTAGCTCAGTCAGTTAAAAGTGCTGGTAGTAGTCTAATTCCGAGGTAAGGACTACCGTATTTTCAAGCGCCCAGCCTCGAATAACCGCCTACTCTGTGGGTAACCCTAAAAACTTTATAAGCGCGCGGCCCAGCCTCGAATGAGCAACCATTTTCCCCACCCCCTGGACCCCAATCAAAATTGACCGTACTGAAAAATGAGATTAAAGTTGACTAAACGCTCATCAGAGATTTCCCGAAAAACGAGTTTCTTAGTACTTTAAAGAATTTTTCAATGAACAGTTAACATTCTTTTCTTCGACACGCCTTGTTATTAACTGTTTTGTTATAAAATAAACTCAATACTTGCTGATAATGGTGAAAATTTGATAAGCGCCCTCCTCAAATAAGCCCCCACTCTCAAGGTTCAAAAATTTAATAAGCACAAAGGGATAAACATGGTATACGCGTGAGATATAAGTAAGTGAACCAGGCCTAATGATAAATCAAATACGCTCAGAATCAGTAATTGAATTGAATGGGTTGAACAAAACTAAATCGAACTAATACTTATCCGTCTTCAACCAACAGGAGGGGGACCTTACAGCAAAGTTTAATCCAAAATGGATCGTTAAGTTTGAGGAAATGGTTGAAAACCTCACGTCTCGAAAAGCGCAAGTTTGTGACAGCCGTGGCCCTGCTATGTACAACAAAAAACCAGATGGTAATATGCGTTATAATAACTTCATTCTATATTTCCCAATAATCCGGTGAGCGCACGAGCGGAGCGAGCGCGACCCTCGACGATCTCTAAGAGAAAATAGAGGGTACGTGAACAGGAAAGGCCACATGTAATGTGAAATTATTTTATGATCTCAATGTTGTATTTAATTGAATGATGTATTTCATCTGCATAACTGGTCCGCGAATATTTGCCTACTCTTCATCAGGACTCGGAAAATGTTTGCAACCGTTCCGTGTGTTCTGATGGGTTTTCTTGAGCTCTATTTGTTCCCTTTAATCATTCATTAAGCCTGCGACCCTCGCGGTGGCTACCGCACTTGTTCGCGCGCGTGTCCCAACGCCAGCTACCCATCATTTTCCCCACTCCCCTCGTGGCTGCGCAGACCTTTTGCGCGCGCACCACCCAAAGAAATGAATCTACAGAAGAATTCGCAATTATCGTTGTAACCTGCCTTATGCAACCAGAAGACCCCACTAAAGGCTATTTAACAATAATTTCACGAGTGCGCGTTGGATATGAGATGAAAAAGATAGCCAACGAGGCGAGGAGCATCTCATATCCAACAAGCGCGAGTGGAATAATTGCTTTATCTAAAACGCCCACAAAATATCGAGAACTCTTCCCGACGTTATTTGTAAAAACAACCTATTTTCAGCTTGTTTTTAATTTTGAACAGACGTGTACAGTTATACCATATTTGGAGAGCATGGTATAATGGCTTATATAGCATGATCATGGCTAAGCCAATCAGAGCTCTAGAATTGCATTATCCAATGATTCCGTTTTTAATAAAAGAAATTATAGGATCAGAAATAAATTACTACTAAATAAACTTGCTGTAAGGATTTCAAACTCAGTTGAGGCCTTAATAACCTCATTTTTCACATGTTTTCTCCTTAGATCAAAATAGTGGACACTATCCGGGAGCAGTTAATATTCCCTATCCTAGTCTGTTCAACTCTGAAACTAAAGCTCTCAAAACTGTTGATGAGCTAAAGAAAGGTAAACTTATGTACAACTTTAATTTGCTTTATAGATGATTTTGGCTCATGAATCTTGTCATAACCCTAATACAGCTGATGAGCATTGCCAGCCACTTAGTGCTGAGGCTGGGTCAGACTTCTTTATACATGATAGACGGGAAAAAGCTCTTTATTTGTGTAGCAATATATTTAACACGAAGGTACGAATTGGGGACAGTGTGTTTACGTCTCCGACAGGAGACGGGAGTGGCAATGTATTTAGCACGAAAGTACGAATTGGGGACAATGTCTTTACGTCTCCGACTGGAGACGGGAGTGGCAATGTATTTAGCACGAAAGTACGAATTGGGGACAGTGTCTTTACGTCTCCGACTGGAGACGGGAGTGGCAATGTATTTAGCACGAAAGTACGAATTGGGGACAATTTACGTCTCCGACTGGAGACGGGAGTGGCAATGTATTTAGCACGAAAGTACGAATTGCATTGGCGACAGTGTCCTTACGTCTCCGACTGGAGACGGGACAGCTATTTTACCTGGTCATCGACCGAACCACGCGAACTGAGCTTTGCCGTTTGCAGGACAAAGACAGTACCTTCATTTCTCGGTGTTTCAGGAGTTCTCTCGGAGGTTGGGATGAACGCCTGCTATGTTGGGTTATTTGTACGTGTTGATGTCTTGCAAAACTTTGTTTTTTATGCTGTGAGAATAAGCCCTGCTGCTTGTTAGTTTGCCATTATTCGTTATTTAGCCAAGCGCGAATCGAACGTAAATCGAAAATGGTTTCCTCCAGTGAATAAACAAGGGACTGGATAGATTACAGCAAAGTTCAATCCAACCTCGTTCCCAGGGTTCTCTCCTACCCACCCTACGGAGCGGGTAGGAGAGAACCCTGGGAACGAGGTTGAGTTCAATCAAGTAATAAGTATGACATGCCGGTGCTGAATTCCCAAAATTCGTTTTCCTATTTACAGTGTACTCTGATGCTGGTATTGATCTCAGCAAGCCTGTGATTGGAATGTGCATCGGTGGCATGTCCTCGTGTACCTTGGTGCTGACGGCACATCTCTGTGGATGCCCGGATGTGGCTCTGTATCACGTGAGGAGAATTCAGTGTTAACCTCCTGTCCAGGCTTCTCTCCTACCTTTCCCACGAGCCTCGTTCCTTGGGAACGAGGCTGAACTCATGATCAGTGTTTTCTTTACCCTCGGACGGATGTTCAAGTGGCCAAGGCTCACCCCTTCAACACACCACCCCAACCCCCCACCCTCCCCCCTCCCCCTCTCCCTGAACCAAAATAGGTGTTTTGGATGTTCTTCGAAACCATTGTGGGGAAAGTCACGCTTTAAGGAAATTCATAAAGCACGCATAGAATATGTATAAAGATAAAATATATTAATACACATAAACTGCTTTATATTTGTTAATTATAAAATTGATTTGTCATGACAAGGCTAAAAACGTAAAGTACATTAATGTTTGTACCACTTTGAAATGAATTCTAGATTAAAAAACTTATCTTGCAGTACCCGAATAGTGCAAAACAAAGAGAAATGATCTTCCGAAGTTTTTGAAACATACAAAATAGTATTCTGACTTGACTATTGTTATCGTTTACGGTTAATTGTGTTCTGCGTTCTCTGGTACAATGCAAGGTTCTAAACTAATCAACGCACTTTAATATCTTTGCAGGGAGGCTTCATGGAATGGAAAGGACGAGCAGATCCAAGTCAAATTGAATAAAACTAAGCCTGGTAAAATTAGTTACGGAACTGAAGAGGTTTTGATCGACTTACGAACCTCTCATTTTTCTCTATGAGTCTTCTGTATCATTCCTAGCAGAACTGTTCTTAATCAGTACTGTGGTTTCAAACAGGTGCATTAAAATAACACTAATCCTAGCCTTTTGCTTCAAATGACAATTTGTTCATTGTTTACTATATATACGTTTATCTGCTATTTTACTCATTCATTATGATTTGTTGCGAAACGGATCCTAAATCGTTTACAACGCTGAACTGGGAATTCAGAAGTTTTTAGGATCTTTCTTTGCCCGTAAATTTTCTGGGTTAAATTCCCGACAACTTTTTTCTTCGCATGCTTGTATTTGGGGCAAGATGAAGTTTTAGGGGGTTGGGGGCAGGAAGAATCTACTCTTCTAGCAGAGTCGCTCACATTCCTTCCTAGATAAGTCGAGAAGGAGGACTTATTTTGGAAAGATCGTAACGACTCCTCTAGCATGGTAGGATGAATCAAAAGAGTTCAAACGCTTTCGATTGAAAATACAAGTTGGTGAAACTTCCGTACACTTGCAAAGTGTAGTCAGTATTAAAACGTGACGGGCCTACCTAATTTTCAAGGTTTGGCTGGCTTCTATCGCACCCAATCTTTCTCACTATCTCCTCTAACTACCTTAGCCGAAGACAAGCACTTTTAACCGTTTTGTATGGTGAGCAGACTAAGCCTTAGACCAAGCTATGGGAAGATTCCGCGTTACCTTTAACACCTGCGAACGAAATCTTCTGATTTATTGTTACCATACCGCCCCTAGACTGCAAAACAGTCGGTTTTTTTCTCAGAATCAGTAAGGAGATCGATAAAGCGTGGCGTAAGAGTCTTACGCGCGAAGCGCGCTAGCCCCACACGCCCGTAGAGCGTGTGAGCGAGAGAAAAGCGTCTCTCCCCAGTCTCGGTCTCTCTTTTCAGCTTCGTTCCAGACCTTTTGTTTGACTGCTTGCGCGTACTTGAATACTTAAAAAAAAGGACTGCTTTGCAGTCTATACCGCCCCAAGCATGTAAGATAACCAGGATTACGCGGGAATACAAGGAATTCTTCCTTTTGGAATCAGAAGTCCTAGGCTTTGGAATACAGATTTGTGCTCAAGGAACCCGGAATCCCGCTAACGATTGGAATCTGGAATCCAAGTTTAACTGATATGGAATCCACATTCAAATTCAAAATCCAAGACAGCTTTGGATTAGAGCGTTTTGCCTCACGTTGTGAGCAGCTATTCCAATTTTTATTGCGATAAAAAGGAGCTTTGAAATACGAAAAGAGCTCAACTCCCACAGGACTGGTTTGGGAAAGCAACAAGGCCTCCGTTTCATTGTTTGGGGAAATCAACATGGCCGCCATTTTATTGTTTTGGGAAACCAATAGAGAACTTAAGCAACGACGTTTTTTAGGGACACACGTCAACCGGAAGTGGTCTTTTTGCAATCTTGGCGCTTGATTTTGACCAATTTTTCAGGCAAATCGTCTCTATGAGAGAAAAGGCATTTAAAAATACAAATTTAGTAGCTTCAAGGCATATTAAAAGGGAAAATACTTCACTTCCGGTTGACGCGCGTGGCTCAAAAACGTCTTTGCTTTAGCTCCCAAATATGGCGGATTGACGTCATGTGAAAAGGCCTTATATGGGGCGAATTCAAACGACATTTCTTTGGAAGAACTTTTACAGATTGTAACTTATTTCTTAGGATTTTACAAAAAGAAATTTAAGTGTTTTTGCTATTTTTTTCTCTGTCCACTATTAGGATAGAAAGGGTTCAATCAGTGATACTGTCGCTCAAAGTTCCTCCTTCGCTTGCGTAACTCGCGGGATTCGCTGGGGAGTGCCGTTATTTTTTGGCGGCGGACTCGCAAACTTTTCGAGCTTCACCGTTCACGAAAATCCCTCGCGGTTCCACCGCCAAGAAAGTACCCCGCGCATAAAGAAAATACCCTGCGCATAACAATCCCGCCAGTTACGCAAGGTAGTTCGTCGTTCACTGCTCGTTGGCTGGATAAAACCTTCAAATGAGGAAGCCCCAGAAAATATGCAAAATGAACAGTCCTATTATTGTTAATCTTGATCCCTGATCCCTGATCCCTGATCCTGAATTGCAGTAGTCTCCATCACAGCAAGTGTCATCGGGAGCGTTAAGGGTTCCTTCGCACGAGGGAAGGGATTCTTTTTCCGCGACACATGTATCTCCTGGGGCACCGCAACCCTTATAGTAGATGGTTTGCTTGGTAGTACCATCGCCGTCAGCGCATGTCACCACACCTTGGACACAGTTTGGTGATTCCACAGGGCACTCCGTTTTTTTCAGGTTTTCCTTAGTGTTGCAGTCCGCCCAGGATTTGTAACTTGTACAACTGTAACACCTCAGGATGCAACTAACTGAGAAACAAATCAACTATCATTAAACCTTCCTCACATTACGCCAAATTTCCGGAATTTTTTTACAATACGGTACAGCTGGCGGAAACTTGATTTCCCGGACAAAATGTCGGTTTCAAGAAATCCAAATCGTCAGCACAGTAATGATTTCCTCAGAATATATCAATTTTAAGTTGATGAAAATTGAATAACCGTGAGAGGCCTTGATATAACGTGACCTTTGCAAAAACTAAAAGCGACTATTTTTAAACATACAGGTATACAGGTTGCGACAAACTTAGTCTGGTGAAAGTCACGAGATCGTATAAACAGTCCCTCACAAGAAACTGTATAATTTCAATTTCGTCTCATTGAGCGAAGACTTGGTATTCGACAGATACCATCTTGGCCCCCAAAAGAAATCTTTAATTGTATACCGGTTTAGAAAGGCCATTGGACAAATATACCTTCCAAAGCATTGTGCGTGATTATGGCAGAAAAGAAGAATTCAGCTAGTATTAGCGGATCGTCTATGCATTTTGTCACGCGATGATAGCGAGTAGAAATTTTAACTTATTATATGTTCTGCTTAGTTGCTGTATCCGTTCCAATAAGCAGGCAAATCTTCATTAAATTCCTTTTAAAATGGACAAATGTATAAATGATTTTTCATCGCCAGTTGTCAAGAATTAATACTTACTCATGGCTGGGATATTTAGTCAAGTAAGACATCTCGCAAGATGTTGCTCACTATTGTGATCGTGATAACAGCCGATACACGAAAACCCGAAACACGAAAACCCTCATTGGGCTTGCTGTATTCACTATTTTTGCATCAGCTTAAGTTCGATCATCCTGTTGGCAGAGGCTTTCTTCCGCTTTCTCGATTCTGGCGTAGACGACAAGAGGAGATTGCTCTCATGGTGAAGCTCGATCTGCTTTCACTTTCGAAACAAAATCTTCAAGTTGAACTTGCCAATTAAGAACGTGACTACTAGTTCTTTATGATTATGATGAGAGGGGCATTTTGACACTAGATGGAGGGCCGGCAGAATTATTAACACGCGGTCCGTATACCGATAAATACAAATGTTGCCTTAATACCAATCGACACTAGGCTTTCTTTGAACAGCTGACGGACTAGCCTGTTCCAGGTTGAGGGCCATTGTCGAGACGCAAATTGAAGAGATAAGCCGGGAATTGGACTTCGACAGATCGCCGCTTTTTGTTGGAGACGAGAATAAAAATTATTTCAAAAGAGAGCATTTATACAAAAACAAGTTTAGCTTACCTCTTTGAGGTGCAATGAGAATTGCTATGACTAAAAATATGCGATAAAAGCTAGATGCCATCGTGTTGAATTCCGTACAAACACACACCAGCACCACCACAATAACACCACGAACAAACTGGTTCTAGCCCATTCCCCTCTCGTTCCGATCTTTCACTGTGAAAATGAGAGGAGAGGAATATGTAGCGAAAATGATAGAGTTCTGAATTTCCCTCTTAAATTAAAACAAAGAGTCACAGTTTGGGATTTGACTACCGTTATATTCGAGTTAGACTATGTTATTAAATGAGAGGAACGATACTTTTCGTTAGGGGTGGGGGGGGGGGTATGGTAAATGACATTGGTCGAGTAACCCTCCAAAGATAAAGGTCAGGTTTGTCGCATCACTCGAAGTTCCCTCTGAAACAAAAGCTTAGTTTGGTACCAGTCACCGTTATCTCCAAACTAACCAGCTCGATCATTCGAGTTGAGCCTTGGTAGAGGCTTCATAAGTTCTCAATGGCGATGGAGGTCAATTGTTTTCGTGAATTCTTTGTTATAACAGTCGTGTTCACGGATCCTGTCTCCCGAGAGAATTTATACTGTCTAAGTATGTAAGTGTTTGTAGAAGCAACCGGAACAAGCTAAGGCCGTAGAAATGTCGCCGGAAATAAGTTTAAGTGTGATTTTATTGCGATTTTTTCAATCTTGATGCTGTGCTTACTGTGGGAAGCAGCGGACGTAAATACTACCACAACTCTAATTTTTGGCTTCTTTTTTCTTAAAGAATTGGCTAATTAATCAAATTACACAATGAAACGACGGCGTTTTCGGGGCGACAAATCACCATGAAATCACTGCTTGGTTACAAGTTCGATTATTGCGCAAAAAATCAGGAGTAATCTTACGCTGTGACGGCCTCGCGAATACATAGCATTCAGAGCATTTGAGTTTATTCTCTGAGCTGCAAGACTTGCAAAAGCCAAAAATCCTGGGAAGATTGTCCATCAACGATGACCAGCCCAGAGTGTCCTTCAGGATCACCGAATTGCTTTATGGGCAACCTCAATTACAGTAACGGTATAAACACCCCAGCGATGTTCTTCTACAACGGGTTGTGGCATCAAAGGACAAGCTTGCAACACGAGATACGTTCCCACTTGCCCTCCTTTGAAGAACGGTTGGGATCTAACCAAGTTTGCCGGGCACTGCTACATGGATAAAGGTGAAAACCCCACCTCTGGCTCCTCGCATATTCGAGCGTGGCACGTACAGGAATATCCATTTTGCTGGCCCTCTGGGGTCTTTACACTTTTCTGTATTAAACACCGCATTTAGTTTATCGAGGTTTACTTCTGTGCTAGTGACTTGAGGGTTATTCCAATTCCGAGAGACGTGGGTCAAGTATTCCCTCCCTCTGCCAGCCCCGGCTGGGGAGATTGAAAGAAAGAACGAATGAGGCAAGACACTCATGCAAAGTAATATCCGGCACTACAGATGATAACAGACACAAGATAATGGCAGTATTTAACAATTATTCGCCGAAGGCGAAGTTAATATTGTTGAATAATCCCCGAGACGAAGTCGAGGGGATTATTCAACAATATTAACTGAGCCTGAGGTGAATAATTGTTTTAGTATATTCACACGAAGTGATCTCAACAGAATCAGAAAGGAAACCATTAAAAAACCATTAGTTTGATTGACGGGTGAAAATTCATGCGTGAACACGAAGCCGTAAACAGTGGATGCGCAAAAGTTAGATCTTTACAGTATCTTCAAACATGGCAAATGATAGTTTTAATCCTTTTGTATCGAGTTTTGTAAGCTTTAGCATCAACGGTTTAAAAGAAAACGCCGAAAATTTAAATTACTACCCAATTCTGAGAAGAAAAGTATCTAGAGCTTTATTTGTTTCTGTCAACTCACCGTGAATGAGAAAGTTTTCTTCGTCGCTTCTTGCAAATGCTGTCAACAGCGGCTGCGATCAAGGTAAGCGTTGTTTATCTCCAAAGTTCTTTGCCTTGTTAACTTGCTGGCACGTACAATTTTCGAAAATATTTGCCTTCCTCTCTTCTCCATAAATTAACCTCTATTTATAGGCAAAATTGGTCTTGCGAGAAAATCCCGAAATCACAAAACAGTGACAAAGCGACCTCGTTTTCCTCTGTAGTGGTAAACATAGCTTCGAGCGTACAAAAAGTCAGCTAAAGTAAACCACTTCACAATAAATCACGCTGTTTAAACACCATGAAGTCTTTTCTTGCCTTCAAAGTCATCAGCACTTGGATATTCGTGTATTTTCAAACAGGTTTTACTTTGAAACTTTGGCAAAACACCCAGTTCACGACAGCGATTTTGCTCGGCTTTATATTCACCGCCTAGCGCGGTGAATATAACGTCATAGTCCGAGATAGCTAACCAATCAGATTGCTTGAATTACCAAGATCACTGAGTGTGTATATACTAAATATATATGCTCAGTGACATGTCTGTGACATGTGTTAAAATTCTGGCACAATTTTATTATTAGCTCACTTATTGGTTATCTTACATTTGGAATTCCGTGTACCCTTTTGCAACATTTCCAGTGTCACCATGGACAGCTACATGTGGTATATTTATATTTTAAACTGGGAACGTAGACGCAATTCTGGAAATGCATGTGCGTCCTCGACAGGCCATGTAATCCCTTACCGTTGTAAAAACTAAGAGAAAAGCTAAAAAGTGCGATAAAATCCTTACTTTTTCAGATGATTTTAAATTTGCACACACCTCGAAGTATGTGTGGGGAGTGTGAATTCAAACTAATAAGTGAAGACTGGTCCCTACTAGTCTACTGTTTCCTGGAGGGATGACCCTCGTATAAAAGGGACGGGGCTGGAAAATTAGGAGACCAATCTGGGTGTGAAGCTCAGGCCCCGGTTTGTTCGATAACACTCGTCACTGGATAAATCACTCAGTGTCCAGTGGGTAAAATTAGTCAAACTCTGCGATCTCCAGTGGATAAAAGTTATCCACTTTTTGAGCAACTGGGTGCAGACCGTATTTGAACCCACTCTATGAGAGACTTTACTAAAAGAGGAAACCAGTTCCCGAAACCCTTAAGAGCTATGGTGATTTAAATTACGCTGAAGATGTCAGAATTAAATGCTCTCTATAACATAATATGGGGGAGTTAATTTTTCATCTTATTTCATTGCATTACCATACAACCCCTAAACGATATCTGTCCCGGTGAAGTATTAGCTTCCGGTCTTGGGGGGGCCGTTTCTCGAAAGTCACGGTAACTTTACGGGCCCGAAAACAAATATTCAAATCGAAATATACAGAATAAGAGCGCGGGTCCTGGCTGGCAAACTACTCCATTTTGTTTCAGTAACTGACAATTTTATTGTGTTAGATGCAAAACCATTGAAACCTCGATCTTTAATGTAACCGGAGACAGCTTACCGAGCCCGTTAATTATTGGGACTTTCGAGAAACGGGCCCCTGAAAGTACTTCCCAACTGCGGACAAAATCTGCCATTTGCACTTATACCTGGACGTAAAGTGTTTTACTTTTTTTTTTTCCAATAGGGCACGGTCACAGTTTACGGACCTCCCAACTGGCCAATAACACATATATCTTATGAATCATCGTTAGCTTTCTGTAACTCGTAAGGCCTTTCTTAAGTCACTTTTCCAAAAACGAATTTATGACCGAATCACTGATTAGTGCCACGCAACCCCCACCCAGCCTAGGCCTTTCCCGATTGTGCTCGGCAACTTTTGAGCAACTTTTGGCGTTTGGAGCAACTTTTTGCGGTTCTAGCAACCACGAGCCAATTTATAGGTTCAGAGCACATGTGAAGAGTCATTTTTATTTTTTTTCCATATGTTGAACGATGTGAGTAATCATCGGTGACGAACGAAAAATAAAGCTTTTAATTAACGTTTATGTAAAAATATCAGGAAATTTAGGTGGCAACTTTTGAAATTTTGGTAGCAATTTTTTGGCGTTCCAGTGAGCAACGTTCCCCGCCGCCGCCCAATTTTAGCGTAGCCTTTCATACGTTGCCTAGTTTACGCGCGCATATTTTACGCGCGTGCGCACTTAAAAAATTACGCGACAGTGGATGTTTCCATGTTTCCTGGGAAGACTGCAACTCGAACGTGACCAAAAAGGATTGCTCAACATCGTATTGCACAACAAGCGAAATGAAATGCTCCTTATGACGAAGGCGAGTTTTGCACAACGGTAGACCAGCTTTCCCTCCTTGCTTGTGTGAGTCCAGCCACGATTAGTACCATGTGTTGCCACGAAGATTACTGTAACTCAGGTCCATTCAAATCAAATCAAATCTAATCCTTTATTCAGACAAGTAACACCCAAGAGCACTAAAGCTCTCGTTAAAACGAGTACGTGTGCAAAAAAAAAATGTAAAAGTGTACTTACTAATAACGTATTCATTATTACTATTAAAACACTAACTATAAATAGATCCACAAAATGGCTAAAAGCAGAACCTAAAGCTTAAGCTATTTACAGAATTTACAAACCCTACACTTCAAGCCATGTAAGCTTTAAGAGATCGCTTAAACAATGTCTTGTGATTCTCTGACTTTTGGAGGTCACGAATTCCAAAGTTTGCTGGCTAAAAATGTAAAGGATCGATGCATAAACTCCAGATTAAAGGAAGCTAAAGCCAGCCTAGTGCTAAGCCCACGTAACTTGTACGGTACATCCTCTTAAAATTAAAAAATTCACGGATATAAGGTGCCCCCACTGAGTAAGATTAGAGGCTTGTTAACAGGAATGTCTTTTTTGTTGGCACTACTCGGTCTTTTTACCTTTTCAAAATGAACAGTACACCGTTTTTCATCCTCCTTGTGATAAAGACTTCAAGCATGTGAAGACTGACCTTTGTTTTTTGTAGTAACACATTCCAATGAATAGCGTGGAATTGTATTATTAACCCACCCCTCCCCCAGAGATAGAGAAAATGTTGATCTTGACAAACCTCCGAGTCGTGAGAACTTGCTGTGCCCATGCAAGTTTTCGTTCACATGACAAAAACAAGATCTAAGATCCCTATAATCCCAAACTGTCTTCCGAATTTCTTATAGCAAAAATATCGCGTTGAAGTTTAATTAACGACCGACCATTTTTCGGGAAATATTAGTAAATTACGCAAAGAAACTGACCCATTCATTGAACCTCGCGTTCAGCAAATAGACCGGCGCGGTGTGAAATAAATTGTTGATCTACACCAGTGCAAGCAAATTATAGACATTTTAAGAAGTATTTTTATCTTTACATCAAGAGGATTCTTATTTCGTTCAGGAGCATGTTGTTTTATTGCTGGTCTTAACTCATTCAGTTACAGGTTCTAGGAAAGGAGCTGTTACTGAAAGGCTTATTGCCATACACGAAGTACACCCTGTTCCCAGAACTAAGTATTGCCTAAAATTTGGACGGCTAAAAATTTCTAGATGAACGTTCCACTCACGTACACTTTTAGAAGCATTTTAAATAAATTCCCTAAGATTTTCTGAATAGTTCAAAAAGTCAGCAGTGAGCGAAACTGTCACATTATGGCATATAAAAAATGATTGATTTGTTTACAAGACGTTTACAGGTAACCTAAGTTCTAATTATAGCCAATTTTCTAACTACTCAGCATTTCTCAGTTCAGTACCGTATCGGTACAAGACTTACTTCCTTTTTTCGCTGCCGGTTCCTAATATGGTCACACAAGTGGCTCTATTGGTCAGGTTTTCCAAGTATGGGCGGCGCATCTAAGAGGGCCATTGCACGTAGCTCTCTTCAGAGCTGAAGTGTCTCAAAACCGCTTTTCGTTCCTCTCTGACAATCACTGACCTCCAGAGCAATGTTTTTCTTGTTGTGTTCTCGTTGGGTGAAAGTGTTTAGCATTCCCCTTAATATATTTACAGGCGAAGATTAGGACGCATCAAAGAAAGTCAAAAAAAAATTTAGCCTTAACTCTGAATGGAAACTTATCATGATTAAGTATATAACGATAAAAGCACCTAGAGTTAAGTAGGGGAAAAAAAAAGCTTTCTTTCGGCAACCAAAAAATGCATTTATTATCCTTGAGTACTTTTTGTACCATTCGGCCTACATAATAACATTCTAATAAGCTTCACCGGTGAAACTGAGTTCTTGTAAATAAGGGGCTGGCAGTCTTACTACACTGTAATCATCGAAAGTCAACCACCTTGAAAGAAGCACAGGGCATTAAATGACTAACACTTTATCAGTAGGGCATACATAGAGTACTCCTATAGTGAAAGCTTCGTAGAGTTGAAATAAACTGCCTGTTTTAATTCGCTCGCAAAACTTGCTTGCTGGGATCTTTGAGCCTTGTTGAGAGCATGCAAAGCACTCCCAACTTTCTCCAAAAAGGTCCTCTTGCACACAGCGGATTTCGAGGTCAATCAAGGTGAAAGAGACCAGTTATTGACCGGACTTAAAATATGTTTCGGAGAAGAGAAACAAAGGACAGCATATACTGTATTCTCTTTCACTATAAACTGAAACAACCCCTGTATACATGCATTAAACTAAGACACTATAGCCCACGCTGTTACACTTCTATATTAAATTCAAAACAAAGTAAACTTTTAGATCTCAGTATGTGGATCTGACTGTATATACCTATGCATGGCTTCAAGTTTCGCCTCCAAAGTATGCACCGCATTAATTTCAGCTATAGTATTATAACGAGGAAATACAAAGACGACAAAAAAGCCATCATGGAAGGCGATAGCCAAGCACCTTCATGACAGAAACATGGAGTTAACCGTAAGATAATGGGAACTGCAAAAGGTAAATCAATAAAAGTTCACCGACCAGCAAGAACATGTAGTTACAGCCAGGCCAGTTACGTTTTCGCATAACTATTAATTATTTCTAAGGAAACAGGAATAAAACAGGAGTGCTATTATTTCATCTTATTTCTCATTATAAGTGCTGGCTGGCCGAATTCAAGAATAAATTAGGTTTCTATTAGTTCATCGGCGTATGTAATTATCAAGGAGCCCTAGCCTTTTTTGTGGCATATAGCAGGAGTCGCTATCGGATTGTAACTGTGTGCTTCATGATTTTTTTCATGATATGTCGATACGGACTGACTGCACTTTCATGACTTCTTCTTAACTGACCTCAATTTACACCTAATTGCAATAACGTCAAAGAAAATATGAAAAAAGTGAATTGAAAGAAGCTAAATAGGAATAAATTATGCACGCTCGATCACTACACCCAGGGCTGATCTGATCTGACAAAACCAATGAAATGAAAACGCCTTTCGTTACATTGGCCAAACACCTTCTCTCAACGCCACTGGTGTCAAACTGAAGTGAGAAGTATTAACAAAAATGTTTTCAGGATTAAATCAAAATATTAAAATGTAAGTTTTAGTTTTTTAGCTTGAATTTGCTTTTTTGCCGAGACAACGTTATTGCAGTTAGGTGTAGTAGTACGCTTTTCACAGTTTGACCGGTACCGTTTTTTTTTTTTTTTAATTTGTTACGTTACAAAAACGATCCACCACAAACAACAAAGACGTTCTGTGACGAAGGGTATTATGATCTTGAACAATTAAGTCATGTAAGTAGCATTGGATTTGTAAACCTATTCTAAACAAAGTAATAAATCACTTCAGTCTCTCTTTATTGTAAATTCAAAACACACTTTGGTTACCATAGTTACTTTATTGCACTCGGTCTAAATACGTTAACACATCATATTTAGCAACTAAAAGAAATTGCAAACGATTCTCTTTCTAGTTTCCAGCATCTTTACTCGTGAGCATTTTTCAAAAACACCGATTTTCATAACGAAGATGTGGTAACAAATAAATGTAACACTAGATGCTCATAAGGAAAATCATAAAAGAACGAACAAAGAAAACTATTCCCCAGTTGACTCATTACGAATTCTTGTCCTTAAAGTAACTACTACTTAATTTGGACCGGCTACAACTACTCTGACTACTACTACTACTGGAAAAATGATAAATAGCTTTAAAGGGCTGATGACGCTAACTCCAGCGCTCTGACTTTCATCCGACGAAACTGATTTGCTGAAGTATCAAGAATGGAAATGGCCACTAATTATATAGTTGTCTGATCTTGCTATTATACCATACGAGTACATGGAAATTGTTACCGGCCGGGGGCTTACATTTTGGTTTAGCGCGCAGCCCTTGGTAACAAAGAACTGATTAGAAGTTAGCTTGAAAATGTAGGGGCTAATTTAATTTTAACGAACCACACGAGAGAAACACTCCAGCCCAAAAGTCATGCGTTGATTACATTGTGCGAGTGTCTTAATTGGTATTTGAAAAAACTTAAGAACTAGAATTACCTTGAAACTGCCCTGTAACTCCTAATAAGGAAAGTCACAATTATCTATTTATAAAAATAAAATGGAGTATAGTTCGAAAGTGTGGATAAGTAGCTGTTCATAAACATTGAGAAGTGGATGAACGTGTTCATGCTTCAATTCATGGTAGGTGTAACAGTCACTCGCCGTCTATGTCCTCCAGTTCTAATTTAAGAACATTAGTCTTGGCTTTGTCTCCCAACTTCTTACGAATGTCGTCGCGAACTTGTTGGTATAAATCTTCATTTAAGGTGCACGTCTGCGTTGAAACCCATACCTTCATGCTTGATGACTTCCACGTGAAGAAAAGGAAGTTCTTTTCATTTTGGGGGGCCTCGAAATGGAGTCCAAGAAGAGCAACAGTCACCTGTTTGCTTGAGTCGACTGCGCATGGTGCTATTAAGAATTTACCTTTATTCGCCGAACTACTCTTGGAACTGAATAGGCTGACCCCATTTGCATCTTTCGCCAGACTATCGAGGGTGCCTTTCAAGACCTTCATGATTTCTTTTTTACCACCCACCAGCCCGCTCAATATCTGCAGGGTCAATTGAGAGAGCTTGAAATCCATCTTCGAAGTCTTGTATTCCGTGAACTCGAAGTCTTGAATTACCCATCCGATGTTCTTCATTACTTTGGCATAAAATTTGAACCAGTTTTCGGTGTCATTGTAGGGGTCGTGTTTCTTGTTTGCAGCCAACTGGGCGAGCAGACTGGAATTCAAAACATCAACTCTCTGCTGATCTGGCACATTGTTGACAAACGAAACCAGGGATCCATTGTCGACGTAGGCTTCTGGCTTTCCTTCAGTGGGGGTAGATAAAGGACGTGCGGAATCCGCCACTGCCTCCAAAGCAACGTTCGCTCCCTTCAATCCAGCACTTCGTGCCGCGAATGTTGGAGCAGATGGGAAGACCGAATGTTCTTTAAGTTCCAATGAGCTCAAAAAGCTTCGTCTCTCTATCAAGCTCTGGTTTGTCGTCGAAAACATCGTTACAGGATGTGTAACTGTCCACTTAGTGCAATAGAACGGACTGGCTTGCGTTCTTAATAGTGGGTGACTTATAATGAGGGTTTTTAAGTATGTAATTCGTAGGCGGAGATCTGAAGTAGGGGACAATCACAGTTCTAAACAACAACGATAGACAGTAGAAGGTGCCTCTAAATATGGTTATTAAGTATCACTATTGGTCAGACTTTACGACCATGGGCGGGAATCTGAAGTGTTGTCAAAAAGAAACTTTGCTGCCGTGTCATAAACTAATGTTTTCAAAGGATCTGCATGTTTACATCCGTTAAGGCATATAAAAATAGTATCAGCCAAAGCCGCACCCAAGGCCACAAAGCATTACTATTGGTCAGAAGTTAGGTCGACAATTAGCGGACACATTCGAATGTCTCACTCAAGAACTTACATTTTTCAACTCTTTGGATAATAAAGATGACAGAAAGTAAGAAACAGAAAAAAAAACAGTTATGTCTTTAACTGGCTTATTAGTAATTTACGATTAATATTTTGCATAGAATGTTTTTATGATCGTAGGGACACCTTTATCAGTGGGTAATAAAGTTTAGGCTTTGTCGAGAAACTTTGAAGAAATACTATGATTGAACTTAACTTGGTAAGGTATTAATTCAAATACAGTTTTATTCTTTATTTTACGGCCTTTACTGATACCGCAAATCTTTCCAGAGACAACTAAAACAAGACCTAGGAGATCTTAACAACATAGAACAAGCAATAACGGTAAGCGGGGCATACAACGCCTGTTGTTACTATACTTAAGAGGGACATGCACTGAGAAAGGAGTGCTTAAACTGTTACGTGTCCGTAAAATTGAGTAAAGATGGCCCCTGGCTAGTCATAGCTAGCAGACAATGTCAGATTGCACTTGATTCAGCGAATTCTTCATTGTCTTAAAAGGCTATGCGTTCTATTGCTTGAAAGCACGTATCTACGTATGGCATTACGAACAATTTAAGTACGGTCGATTACCTGAAGAAGATAAATGATTCAGTAACAAGTTCGAGAATAAAATATACAAATCATTAAGAGAGTTTACATGTTGCTACTTTCTGGACTAATTTAAAGGCTCTTTCACCTAGTTTGTCTTTGACTTCGTTTCGGAGGCCGGCGAAATGCTCTTCGTTTAAAGAAAGGTTTGTAGTTGAAATGAATACGGCTGTTTCTTGTTTTTTTTGAGAGGTGAAAAAAAGGTCTTCAAATCCTTCATTGGCATAGAAGTAGAAAAATAACACCAAGACGCTGATCTTGTTAGTACTGTCTACATCGCAAACAAAAATCTGGAAGTTACCGCCATGTTTTGCAATGCTGTTCGAGCCAAACAGAGTGAACACATCTGAAGCTTTCGTTAGACTGTCGAAAGTTTCTTTTACTGTTGTCATTAGTTCCTTTTTGTCTCCTATCAAGCCACCCAGAAGCTCTTGTGCTACTTGGGATATGGTAAGGAAATTGGACCGATGCTCGTATTTGTGAAACTCGAAGCCCCGAGTAATCCATCCAAGTTGAGTCATAATTTTGTTGTAGAATGTGTACCAGTCATCGGTCTCATTAAAGCGGTTGTGTTTCTTGTTCGCTGCCAGCTGAGCTAACAGGGAAGAATATATCACATCTTGCTTCAATTGACCGTTTAAGCGAGGGGAAAAGAAAACCAGGCTTCCAGCACCGACATAAGCCTCAGCCTTTCCGTCAAGAAAAAACGGAACGCTGCTTGCCTCCGTGCGCGTGGACGATGGTGAGGCGGAATGTTTTCCGCGCTTCAAAAAATCTGCCTCACTCGCTGAATCCATCATTAAAGTAACTTGACGAAAAGGAAAGGCAGACGGAGGGGGTTCTTGAGTGCAGATAATGAAGGCATCAACGACCTCTCTGAAAAAGAGATACCACCAATTTTGCTCATTACGTGCTGCAAGTGATGCTTTCATCAATAAAATCACTCATCCTTATAATGGCAGTCATTAAAAACTGTTTGGCAATCACCGATATAGACAGATTCCGTTTTGCCAATTATGCTCACAGGCAAATAGTTGCATAGCCGTTGTTGTTACCGAAATTGTGAGCATCGATTTATAGTGCTGCATATAGCTCAGGAAGGCGAAAAATACGACACATGACTCACATATAACATTTCGTTTTAACTTCTTTTGGAACATTTACCTTTAAATTTGTATTTAACACAGTAAAAACAACGGATAAAAAACGACGTTTCGATCGATCTTCGGTCATTTTCAAGTAAATAAAAAAAGTTAAGAGAATTAGCATATATATGTGTAAGATGTAAAAGTATGTTAAGAACTATCAAAAACATGTTTGAAGATGTTAAAAGAATGAAGTAAAGCATGCAGAAAAAGAACAACAATAGAATCCAATTAAAAGAGCTATTTATAATAAAAACTTTTGCTCGAAGTGATTCATAATTGTACATTGAGATTAGGTCTCAGTTCATTAATAAAAACCATGAACTGATGAACGGGGTGAGATAATCGCCAGAACTTCGTGTCTGAGCAGTTGGTGATATGGCGAATATCAGAAAACGGCGCCTGGCGGATTGACAGTCTCAGCTTTGCTACACTCGATTAGTTGTAAGTTCCGCCCTCTGACCAAGGACTAGCTAGCGCTTGGAACGTCAGCTTTTGAAGTTTTTTGCAGGGATGGCAAGTTACCTTTTAATCTCAGTAAACAAAAACGAAATTCTAGTGTTTCACTTCCTCACGCGACCGAGCATCTCTCGGTTTCTTTTAAAGCTTACTGCTTTGAAATTTCAATATATGGGTAATAAAAACTAAGTAAACGCTTGAATGATGTTGTGCCTCCAATGAAGTCTTTATATAATCCTCCATACCCAGATCGAGTCTAGTGTTAGTAACTTTCAACACATCTGTGGTCATCTGGCTATAGATACTCCACAGAGTTCAATTGATGATTTAGCCTTGAGGTACTACCACTTTATTCGTTTTTCTTTTAAATCAGAAAACGGACGGAAATTGAATAACGTTCTGATTTAATTTACCTGTAGGTTCGAAAGCGGAATGACACTTAAAACTCCTGATCTTTAGTTCAATTTTCCTGTTCCTCTCATCAACTAAGAACAAACTCATCAATTAAAATTTCCGGCACTTCTGGTTTTCTACAGGTATAGAGCAGTTCAAGAAGATTTTACAGTTGTATTAGTACATGCTAAATCAACTAAATGTGATTCATCAGAAGCATATGCTTCTGGATGCATGCAGTGTAGACTTTAACGACGAGTAACTTCTTTTTTCCTTCCCCGTATCGCCAGAGTGTGCCGTATATTGTGTATTTCCATGGTAAAATCCTCGAAAAACGGACTATTCGTAGTATTCTAAAATGCCCGGATTAAAGTTGGGCTTTACTTGGAGAATGCACCTTAAGCAGCTCCCCGACAGGCCAATGAAAACACTCAAAATCATTTATTTAGACGTTACTTCAAAGTTTTCGATTTCGCTAATAATTTGAAAATGTGAAAGATCTAGCCCTTTGCGACTGGTCAAAGAGTGACGCTTTCTTAAACTGCGTTTTTAATGAGCGCTTTTAATTTTAACTAGAAAATGGAGAAATTATTGCTAATAGGGCAATTCTTTATTCTACCCTTTCTTTCTTGCAAATGATGAAAGTTTTTCGACGAAAAGTCGGCAGAGGGCGAACTGTCTCATTCCGGACATTATTAACATGATTAATTTGTTTACAAGAAGTTTACAGGTAGTCCGTGTGCTAATTATGGCCAATTTCCAACTACTCAGTATTTCTCAGCAGACATTAATGTATTGTTGGGATCGACTTCCCTTTTTCGCCTAAACAATTAACCAGCCTAAATGGCGTCAAAAAATGGCTCTGTTGGTCACCTTTAACGTCGGCGTGACTATAGGCGGGGCATAAGAGAGGTCCTCGCACGTAACTCTCTTACTAATTAGTGTGTCCCAAAGTTTGTGTTCCGATCTACATACGATCATCGACTTCCAGCACAGTGGGTTTTGAAGTGAAAGTTTTCTAGAATTGCCCAAAATATGTGTACAACCGTAGATCAGGAAGTTCAGGACGACTCATGAGAAAAGATTAATATTAAATTCCGCCTGAATTCTAATAGGAAACACTTATCATATCAGTACTATATTAATAGAGAAAAAAAAACACGACAATCTTTTTGCCAAAACCAAAAAATGCTATAATTATCCTTAAGCACTTTTATCATGCGACCTGCATAACAGCGTTCTAGGCTTCACTGCATAACAAAGCAGAGTGTTGTTGTAAGGCGCCGGTTAAGTCATCGAGAGTTAACCACCTTGACAATGAACAGTATTAACGGTTTTGTCAGTAAACACACTTCAGATGATTTATTACTCCTTTATTATTAGTGGAAGCTTCTTTCAGATGATTGAAATAAACTGCATGATGCTGTTTCGCTCGAAAAAAGTAATTAAACTACTACACAGTAACTTCTACTATGCTTTCAGGTGAAACTCGGAAACAGCACCCATGAAAAATGTGAGACTCACACTTGTAAACACTCCCACTCAAGCATTGGCGGCTGTATTTAAACTCCCCAGCAAGTTTTCAATAAAAAAAAATAGGGGCCATTTAAATCAATCGATCTCGAGAAGGTAAAAATTAAAGAAAAAATCGTTGAGCGGGTTCCAAGTTATGATAACATTTGTTGAAACGAACCACGTCGTTTGCAAAAATACCTATAATAGCTCCTTAATGCATACCAAGAAAAAGCTTGAAATTCTTGCGCCCTCCAAGTATGAACTCTTCGTACACGTTTACGGTTTTTTTTTTTGTTCTTTATAGCCAATTATCAGAGATTTTTAGTCAAACATCATAAAATATCGGTCTCCCGAACGCTTTCGTAGGTTTTGTTTCTACTTTACCAACATCAAGGCAGCTATTGGAGGAACATGTTTCCATGCACGATTTCGGAGACAAGAAAAATTTCCTTCTCCCTTCTACCAGAAATAGTTACACGACGGCCAAGAAAACAACTTTTTATCTTTTAATTAGCTAATATAGCTGTTGTGACTATTTTCTGATATCTTTGTTAGTGGCGACGTAGGTAATACTAAAACGTGGGAGCAGTGTTGTCCCTGAAAAATCCAGTCGAGTCACCTGAAGTATTTTGCGACTACTAAAAACGAGCGAACGAGCCGTGGAACTGGTGACGAGGCCAAAGCTTCCGCTCAAGCCCAGTTTCCGCTCATTTCCTCGCTCGAGGTACTTACTGAGATTGATCGCAGGCTCAAATGTAATAACAACCATCTCTAGCACGTCAGACAGAGAGTTCTTAGGCTAATAAAAGGTGAGAAAAGGGAGAAATAAGGAGAAATTACGCAAAGCTTAATATTTCGCAGTCAAAAAAGGGCTAAATGGACACCACACTAGGAGAAAGGAAGCCAGTAACAGCTTAAACCTAATAATCATTTGCTCGTTGCATCTCTCCTTGTTGCACTGTTCTTAAAAATCGTAGGGATCAGACAATGGCGGTCAGTTGCTTAACTGCGTCCCTCACTATTCTAATTTCGACATTCATTTAGAAAGGGGTAAAGTTTATAAATTCAATAACGCATCGCGACAAAAATTTAATTCGATGGGCTTTACACAAACTCTGTTCGATTTGAGATTGAGTCTACTGTAAACTTTTGTCTGTTTAGATTTATTGTAGAATACCTAGATGCATTGGTTATTACGTTTACAGCACGAACGTACGTTTAAAGATCGAGGGGAATAGCTAGCCAAAGATCTCCAGAGATGCCAGCCTCTGGAGATCTAAAATCTGGAGACCCTCTTTTTTTCACTACAACCCCCCCCCCCCCCCCGGGAATTTCAAAGGACTCCCCGCCCCGACAAATTGACCCAGCCCCCATTGGAAATGACGTAGGACATTATATGAAGTCTTACAGGAAGTACATACTATCAACGAGTTGGACGATCCAAACCGGCATTCAGACGAACTTAAATGAGCCATGAATTTAACTCACTAAGTTTGGTTCGGCTCATGAAAAGTTCTACGTTTGGCCTACGCCTGAGTCAATTCGGGAAATAAAAAGTTTTGACTTTCTTAAAATTGATCTTTCGGTGTTTGGTAATCAAGAGTCATACACTTTTTAATAAGGTGTCAGACGCACCAATTATAATTTTTAAGCTCAATTTTTTCAGGGTGAGGCTGAAACGAGCTGGGGATGATTTTCAGTGATATATTTTTGTCCAGCTTGATGAAACGTTCATCACGTTCAGTTCATGCAAATCGAAATGAAAATGCTTATAGCTGATCTAATTTTAGTTCGTTAAAAAAAATGAAGATTTACCTTTCTTATGAATAAGATTCTAATACAAGAATCGAAAGAGCTTGTTCAAAACGAATAACTTTCGGACTTGAAGTTTTCACAGAGTAAAAACGTTCCCGACGGCAGTGTAAAACAATTGATTTCAAGTGGTAAATATTCTCAGAGTCACATAGTATCATACAGCCTGTCAATCATGACTCTATTCCATCACAAGCAGTAAGAAATATGTCCATTCTTGCTTAAGTATCGTTTAAAAACATAATAAATAAGGAATCAGAGGTAGCACATCCACAGAGTGGTTCTTTGGCTACCATTCCTGGTCGAATTTGAAGTTTGGAAATGCTAGATTTTGAGGAGGGGGAAAACCGGGGTACCTGGAGGAAACTTCTTGGAGCAATGCAGAGAAACCAACAACAGACTCAACCCAATATAGTGTTTTAAACATACACGTTTTGCCTTGTATTTAACAAAAGCCCACGATCGATATATTAAAATTCTAACATGACTCCGAGACTTTCCGGTCATTTTTCTATATTTGTTTTGGTTGCCTTTGTGCTCTAGTCTCTTTTGGGAATTGCGAGACAAAAGAGTCGATCTTGAAAAATTTACAGTTTTGGCCCTAGAGCCTCGGAGTCATGTTAGAATTTTGATGTATCGAACGTGGGCTATTGGTTCATGCATCAGCTTGCGTGTATCGAAGATACGAAGGACGCGGGCACGAAGGAGGTGTTCGAGTTGCTCAATCACAAAGGCATCAAAAGGGGAAAAAATGCAAGTTGAGATCTGGGATTGAGAGATTAAGGGCCTGTTTGCATGAAGGTGGGGGACCCCAGGTAGGTGAGGTAACATGTGGCGGGTTACCACACCTAACATGTAAACGTGATCAAATTAAAATGAGAGATTATATGGACAGGCGGGTTACCCCTCCTGAACGGGTTACCTCGCCTACCTGGGGTCCCCCACCTCCATGTAAACAAGCCCTAATATTAGAGTTAGGTTTAAGCTAGCTTTGTTTGTTTCGATTTATTATAGTATGACGAAACGACTAGGTATTAAGATCACAGCACTTATACGTCTAAATCTCTAACTTGTGTTCTATTGAAAGTACAATTTTAACTGAGCTGTTTAATAAGAGAAAACAGCCGACGATTCGAGGCGCCCTCATGGTTCGGGAGACAAGCGTGAAAGAAAAGTGTGATGCACGTGCAGAGCTTAGATGTTTAGCTCATACAACCATTTAATTAGCTGAGGCAACGCCCGATGAACATTAGGCTTAAAGCTGAACGTTATTGATCATTAGCTGCTTCTCTCCAGAGTTCGATCTAGAGTCTCGTCAGATCCGTGAGAATCAACTGATAAAATCATGGCGGTCAATTATTTCAGTGTGTTCTTTAGCATTGTGGTGCTGACGATCATTTCGCAAAGGGGTAAGTTGTAGATTCGATAATATATAGTGACGATTTCATAAATAGGTGAACCAACAGCACAAGCTGAGATCTCTTGGACCGAGATGATTTAACCGTCCGCTTTGTCTGTTTCGTATAGAATGCCGAGTAGACGGGCTATTAGGTTTGCATTGCATTAAATACAGCGGAGAATGTAACGAAGATTGAATTACCAATAACCAATACTGGTCGAATTGGACCAAAATTTGGATTCGGTTGGATTATGAGGACGGGGGAAACCGGAGAAACCTCTTGGAGCAAAGCAGAGAACCAACAACAAACTCAAGCGACAAATGGCGTCGACGCTGCGGGATTTGAACGCGACCAATATTGCTGGAAGGCGAGTGCTCTCGCACCACTGGGCCAGTGGCCTTCCTCCCCCGAATCCTCTCGTTAGACCCATTTACCAAGAGTCATAAAAACACCCACTTTTTGGGTTTTATGCATATATCAAAATGATTCGTTCCTAAAAAAGTCTGTTTTTCTTACAGTTTCCTGCCTGAGTTGTTACACTTGTACAAGCAACGTTTCCTGGGCGGACTGTAACTCGAAAATGACAAAAACAGGATGCCCATCGGGAACACCCAATTGCGCCAAAAGCTTAGACACATGCTTTAAGGCCGGTGGAGTCAAGAAACAGATCTTCTTCAAGAGATGTGGCACCGAAGGAAAGACCTGCCAGCCTAAAAAGAGTCCCTCTTTCTGTACTGGTTCAAAGTTTATTTCAGCATTTGGTTTCAGCTCCGAGGACACCTGTTGTTATGGAAACAACTGCAACTCGGGTCCACGGTATAAGGTCAGCAGCGCACTTATGGGAGTTTCCATTTTATTGGTTTTCTGGAGCCTTCATTCTTTCTTTACATTTTAAGCAAACATTAAATGTAATACTGTAGTTTGTCAAGGCTAGCTTCAAACGTTAAGTAGGCTTCTTTAAGCAAATGAAGACTTCTCTGCGTAGTAATACGCCATGTATTTTTATAAAAGAAAAGGCTTTTGAGTCGCAAGACCGCTTGTGAACGTTGCATCTTGTTATTATAATTCATAAACCAGTAATTAAAAATTATAATAATTAAAAGGCTTTTCTGTAAGCAAGTAAACACTGATTTATGGAGTAAAACATCCTTAAATAGAAACCGTCATTTTGTCTCAGGAGATTTATGCACGGCTAGAATCGTTCTCTACGAGGCTAGCCGTGCATAAACAAAGCTTTTTAAATCTCCTGAGACAAAACGGCCGCCGCGTGACAAAGGTCTATAAACCTTTTATGGGACTATAAAATATCAGTCTCGGCGCATCGCTTGTTTGTTTGATTGTTTTTGTTTGTTTTGTTTGTTTGCTTGTTATTTGCATTCAAGCTCCCAAAATGTAATCTAGAATTGTGCTTTATTTATTCTCGCAAATACAGTGCAATTGTAAAATCGTTTCAGTTTTAAAGCTATTTTGGGTTTGGTGGCAGGGGGGTACTCCCTATACCTTAGACTAATAATCTAAGACTCTTCTAAGCATTTCTTAACGGCTGCACTGTACGCTGCCACCCCTTCTCCCTCGTGTTGTTCACGTTTGTGAAAGTGAAATCCCTACCTGAACTAAAGAAAAGTGAATAATCTTTGTCAGTGTACAGCAAAATATGGTGTAGGCACCATATTTGGCACAGTGCCCCATACTGTCATGTCTGCCATCACCTGCCATCACAATACCCTCTCCCACATCCACCCAAGCGTGGTCATTGCACGCGTGCTGAACAAGAATGCTGTATAATGACAGACTAAAAACAATAGACAACTCCCAAAGCACAAACTCAGCCAAAACGCTAAAAATCTTCAATGTTTACTCAAGTTTGGGCTTATAGAAGGTAATGTCATAGTTTTTCAATGACCATGAAATTCAGAGTCCGGGTTGTTAGTTAATCAATTGTGGCCCTGAAAAAATTTGAAGGAAAAAAAACTACGAATTTTTAAGAAAATGCTTTTTTCGTGAGATTGACTCTTAAACGCCGACAAACGTCAACAAATAGCGAAAACTATAATTTCTATATATTTGCTTTGCTCGAAATCGCGCGCATTTACAAGGCCCTAAAGCGTTTTGCTGACTTGCAAGGACCCGTCTGTTATAAGGATGCCCAAAATACAGAGATGAATCTCATCGTTTATTAGATATAATCCGTGTAAAGTTTGCTTATCATTTTCGCATAAATTATGACCTAAATTTGGAAACCGCTGAATTTCTCGAATTGGGTCTTTGCGATTTTGGTGAAACTCTGTTCAGCCTAAGGCACTAATGCGTACTATGTGTAACCGAGAGATTTTCACGAAAAAATGCCGGCAACAGCAGATTTTCGACTCAGACCTCAAAGAGGCGTGGCATTATAACCACGTGACATTTACTCCGATCGCCAAAAATTTTATGTTATATTGTAGATTGATCTATATGTTATCCATTCTATGTGTTAGACTTACGATAAAAGTAAAGGTGGGGATACCAGAGAGCTTCAAAGTTAGATGGTACCCCCTAAAAAAAACTGGGTCGAGTCACCTTAAGTAAAAACTTAATTTTTCTTTTTTTCGAAGAAATTTGCATAGTTGCTGGCCAAGTAGTGTGTGAAAACGCTTTATATGGTAAACAGCCTTTACCTTGTTTCAAGCTCCGTTATCACGTGTTTCGTAAGAGCCAATAAGAAAACACTTTTGAAATATTCACGAGGCTAGTTTGCTGCGCCAAGTTCAAATTTAAAATTCTGTGATAACATGTTTATATTAGATGGCGGAGGAAGACATAAAAACACATGATGCTATGAACAGTCTTCTTGGCTCTTGGGGAAGATTGCTCTTTTACAAACCAGTCTGTCTCGTCTGTCTTTACTTTACTGCGATATGTGAGTGGAAAAGCGTTTCTGAGTTGATTTAATAAGAAGATGAAATTATGAAAAGCAAAGTCGCCAAAGGTAGGTGCTAACGTCCATTTGAATTTTAATAAGTTCGGCGGTTTAGTTGCAATTCATAGTCTGATATTTAAAGTGCTCAGTAAACAGGAAATTCTTCTATTTAATTTTTTTAGAATTTCATTTTGATAATGCTGCGAATTATTATAATTGCTGTTCATTGCATGCAGGAATTGCAAGAGGTAAAATTTAAAATTCACTAAATCAAGATGCACATAAGTGATGAATGCGGCGCCCTCACGAGAATAAACATTTGGCTGTCATGGAATTAAACAATTCAACTTTTAGAAGGTAAAAAGTTATTCTTCTTAAGAATATAAGACATGATTTTCGCAGTATGGCCCTATACATAAATTATGCCTACGGCTATTTTTCAAAGAAAACAAATAGTCAGAACAATACTAAGCCTTTGGGATTTCATATATTATTTTTAAGATTTTATTTATTTATTTTTTTAAATTTTTTTAACGCAGCATGAATGGAGCTGTTTTAAACATGAAAAAATATCTTTTTTCCTTGATTTACAGAAAAGTGTGGTCCGTTTGAAGGTGATTATAAAATTGTCGCAGTGTTTCGCTAAATGAAGGACACAGGAGTGTTATGAGTAAAGGGGAAAACGATCCCTCTAAGAAAAAAAATAACGTCAATTAAGAGGACAAAAACGGGTATTATTCTCCCTTGCTTTAATAAATTAATTCTCCCAGCCTGAATAAACAAGAGGTAAGCCTGGTAAAAGTTTGTTCACCCACACTACTGATAGTGGCATTTGCCCATCGACTGTGGCAGACAACCAAACACCTTTGCAATCTGGTCTAAACTCCTTGGCAAGAACCATTAAAACGTCTTCAGCTTAAAGAATTTAAGCGTTGGTTGAATGCACTCTAGTTGCTCTGCTTCGAAAGAGTCCTCTTAGAAATTTATCAGAGTTCAAGCTAGAAATAAAGAAACTACAAATCACTTTTATGATCAGATTCCAGTTTCGGTCAAGTCTTTTATTGAGCAAAAGTCAGCGTTGAGGCAGTACGACCACTACAGAGAGATGACCAAGGAAAGCAACAACAAAAGGTGGTAAGTAAATTCTATTCATAAATCAACGTTATTTGAACTTACCTTTCTTCTAAGAAATTATGGTCTTCAAAGGCAACTTACAAATCAAAATAACAGTCTATGTGCGCAATTCTGCAAACGATCGGATGTAGTAGTTGTATAGTAAAAGGCATAATAAAAACAATGGAAGAAAAATTCAGTGACTTCAAAAGAATACGATTGCAAAGAGAAAAATATAGTTACACAAAAGCTAATTGAAGTACACAGTAGTTCTTAGGGAGTTATTACGACTCCAAAAATGGAGTAAAAAATTTTAGGTACAGATAACCCCTTTTATGTATTTTATGGGGTTACTTTAACTCCTAACTTAACTCCAAATTTGGGGTCATTTTTACTCCTGAAAAAGAGTTCTTTTTACTCCCAGTCTGGAGTTAAAATAACTCCAAAAATGGGGTTAACTTTACTCCTTACATGGGTTATTTTTACTCTTTTTGGACATCACCTCGACCTCTATCCATTTCGAATGACTATCGACAACGATCAGGAACATTTTCCCCATGAATGGCCCTGCGAAATCGGTTTGAACTCTCTGCCATGGCATCGTCGGCCAATCGTGCCGGTTGGGGCTTGTTTCGTGACTTTTGACAATCGTTACATTGCTGAACGATCGTTGTTATATCTTTATCAAGATTGGGCCACCAGACGTGAAGTCGAGCGAGGGATTTCATTCGGACGATCCCTGGATGCCCTGTGTGTTACTCGTGTAACACTCGTTCTCGGAGTTGCTTAGGAATTATGACGCGAATTCCCCATAGCAAACAACCATCTTCGACTGTAATTTCGTGACGTTTGGTAAAATAGTGCGTGGTTTTCGGTTCATTTTGTTTGTCCGGCCAACCTGTCATTACGAACTGTAATACTCGAGATAAAATCGGATCCTTTCGGGTCGCTTTGCGAACTTGATCGACATTCATTGGCAGTGATTCAATTTGTAGCGTGTTTATGAGTTTTACCTCATCAACTCCTTCGCGTGACCCTTCGCTTCGTTTCGGCAAACGGGACAGGCAATCGGCGTCCCTGTGCTTCTCTGTTGATCGGTATTCGATATCATATTGATACGCAGCGAGCAGGAGCGCCCATCTTTGTAATCTTGCGGCTGCTAGAGTTGGGATTCCACTTTTTGGTCCCAGTAATGTAGTTAATGGTTTGTGATCCGTGACCAACAGAAACTTTCTCCCATAGAGGTATTGGTGAAATTTCTTCACTCCAAAGACTATGCTAAGCGCTTCCTTCTCGATTTGCGCGTAATTGCGCTCGCTTTTGGTTAATGTGCGCGAAGCGTAAGCAACTGGTTGCTCTTCTCCGGATGGCAATACATGCGAAATAACTGCGCCTATACCGTATTGTGAAGCATCAGTGTCGAGTTTCAATGGCAACGTATCGCTGAAATGTGTTAAAACTGGCGCGTTGGACAGTTTGTCCTTAAGTTGCTTGAACGCTTTTTGCTGAGTCTCACACCATTTCCATTTGACTCCGTCCTTTAATAACTCGTTTAACGGATGGGTGATGGTCGAATAATTGCTGATAAACTTCGAGTAATAATTGATCATACCCAGAAATGACCTAAGTTGCTGCTGATTCGCGGGTGCCGGCGCATTTCGAATGGCTTTGACCTTTTTCTCGATAGCGTGCAATCCTTGCTCATCTATCCGATTACCCAGGTATTCAACAGTTGGCTGCATGAACTGGCATTTGCTTAGTTTTAACCTCAAGCCAGTGCTTTCCAACCTAGATGATCCAAATGCTCTTGGTCATTTTTCCCCGAAATTAAGATATCGTCTACCCTACACACTACCATCGGTATGCCCTGAAGTACTTGCTCAATTTTAGATTGAAAAATAGCTGACGTAGAGGATACCCCAAAAGGCAAACGAGTTGGTCTGTACAGACCCTTATGAGTATTTATAGTGACATACTCTCTGGAATCCTCGTCTAAAACAATCTGTTGATAAGCTCAAGACAAATCCAATTTACTGAACTTCCCCCCCCCCCCCCCCCACTTAGTGTAACAAACAACTCTTCGGGGTTTGGCAGGGGGTGTTGGTCTATTTCCAACACGGAATTGACGGTAACTTTGTAATCCCCACAAACCCGTATGGAATTATCGGGCTTTACTACAGGAACTATAGGTGCTGCCCACTCCGAATAGCGAACGTTTCAAATTACCCCCATGCTCTCTAAGCGATTTAGTTCTTGCTCAATAGCTCTCTTTAAAGCATGCGGAACTGGGCGCGGTTTGAAAATTTTGGTTTTGAGTCGGGCTTGACAAACAATTTAGCCTTAGTACCTTGCATCGTACCTAATTCGTCTTTGAATACTGATTTATGCTTAGCTAATACATTATCTAGGTCACTACTTATCTTCTTAATTGACCCCCAGTTCAACTTAATGTTCCTAAGCTAGTTTCTTCCAAATAGGCTTGGTCCTTTTCCTTTGATGATCTGAGCGGTAGATTGGCGATCTGGTCTTGATATGTGACTTGCACATTAGCTTGCCCGATGATGTCGAGGGCTTCTCCAGTATAAGTGCGTAGTTTAATTTGTGACTCTTCGAGTGGAGCTGTCGGGAATCTTTTTCTCCAAGCCTCCTCAGACATGATCAAGACGGATGCACCAGTGTCCAATTCCATGGAGCATTCTTCGCCGTTCACCTTCACTGGAATCATGATGGACGGTTCAGGCTTCTCTTCACTTATTTGAAACAGTTTGAATTCGTCATCATGATTGTTTGGAGCCGGGTCGTCAATTTCCAAGTACCGAACTGGCTGTTTCCTCCAATTCTGCTCCGGACGTGAAGCGGGTGCTTTCTTTTTACAAACTTTGACGATGTGCCCTTTGGAGTTGCAGTTCCGACAATCTTCATGTTTGAATCGACATTTTTGCGGGATGTGGTCTCCGCCACAACGAAAGCACGGCTTTCTTTGCTTGGTTGCCTTTTGCAGATGCGGTTGTTTCACGTAATTTACGCCGGTGTCTTCCTGAAATTGTTGGCTTGCTTATCTGCAACTTCCATTGCCAACGCAATTTCTACGGCTCTCTTCCATGTAAGCGCTTTTTCTGCTAAAAGTCTCTTTTGTGTCTGCTTGTTTCTTAATCCACAGACAAAACGGTCACGAAGCGCTTCTTCTAAGAATGTGCCGAAGGCACAATAATCTAAGACTCTTCTAAGCATTTCTTAACGGCTGCACTGTACGCTGCCACCCCTTCTCCCTCGTGTTGTTCACGTTTGTGAAAGTGAAATCGTTCGGCGATCACGATTGGTTGCGGTTCGTAGTGATTCCTTAAAGTTTGCACCAAATCTTCAAGCTTGACGGCGGACGGCTTCTCTGGGGCAAGTAAATCCCGTAATACATTGTATGTCTTGCTTCCTATCGTCGTAAGGCGCCACTCTTAATTTCAATTCTCTTGAACAGAAAATATATTCTTACGGAAAGAATTTTGTTTCTGTTAAGAAGAATTTAGATCTTCAGATTCTTCGTCCGCAGAGGAGAATTATAATTCTGTGCAGAAGAATGATTATTCTCCAGAAAAAAATCCTAGTTCTTTCCCCAAGATTAAACTTTTCTGGGCGAAACAGTTTTTGGGGGGAATTTTCTGTTTAGAATATCCGAGTAGACGCAACGAGAAAGTAAATTGTCTTTTCGTAAACTACAGACTGTCATTTCGCAAACTACAGATTCTGTAGTTGTAGGAAAATGGGGGACTACTCGTAGTCTATTCTCGTTGCGTCTACTCGGATATTCTAAACAGAAAATTCCCCCAAAAAAGCTGTTCCGCCCAGAACAATTTAACTTAAGCTCAGGCGCTCAAGTTAAGCCCTGTCGGTCGGGGTTACGAACTGGATGGGTGACCCACCGCGAATATCGTCTTAAAGGTCCATACGTTGTTCTTTCTTTTCTTCTTCTTCTTTTTTGCATATGATGTGGTGTTATTGTTAACAGTGTATTGAAAAGCAGATTTAGCATTATTTCTGCGTCCGGATTTAGAAAAAGAAAAAAACAAAGAACAAATATGGCCCGCTGCAGTTCGCCCGAAAATTATTATTCTTCGGGCTGTAATACAGAGCTGGAACTTTGCAGACTTTGATCTATATATCGGCGGGGAAACCGGCAAACTAAGAAATCTGGGTTTTCGACAGTGTATAAAACGATCATAATGCCTCTGATTCCAATCTCCTATTCCTCTGTCTCTTGTTGTCGGCGTTGCCTTCGCTGTGCTAAGCGATGTTCCTTCTGCTCCCCGGTTTTAAAATCCTGTATGATGTTGTCTGGATCTTCAATAATGGTTATGTGTTTTGGTAGAGATTTAGAACAATTTATTCCCTCACATAAGTTTACATAAAGATTTGCATACACATAGCACACACCGCATGCAAATTAGTTTAAAGTGACGCTTTCATTTTCCGCCGTGGGTTATGAAAAATGTTTTGTTTCCAAAGGTTATTACAATATTCAAACTTATTTACCTTTTCTGGTTAAAATAGAACAAACTGTTCCTCGATTTGGCGTTACTCGCTTCGCGCCGGCTTCCGCTTCGGCATGTTTTCTCAGCCCGTTTCCCGGGAGTTGTGCCACTTGGCTGAGACGATGTCTTAATGTCAAGACACTTTCAACGGCTCATAACGGGAAAACTAACAGGGGTAGACCCGGGTAGACCCCAAAATTTGCAAGAAAGGTTGAAGTAACAAGATGGCCAAAATAATTCGATAAAACCGATAACAGTAACCAGCAATGAATCCAAGAAGAACGGCAAAAACAACACTCAAATCATCATGGCGGCCTGCACATGACCGAGCAATTCAAACTTGTCACAAAAGCAAAATATTTAAAAGTAACGCAACTGCTATCAAGATAAAGTGTTCCAACAACTTTCCACGGCGGTATAGTGTCGAAATTACCAACACAAGCTTGAAATAAAGCGAAAATTTCACCACGTATACCTCTGAAAACGACTCTTTCCAAGCGCGAAAATCACTCTACAAATGACGCATTCTGATTGGTCGAATCTCGTGACGCACACCGCGATAAATCTGTCAACGCTGTTATAAATCTCGTATTTCCGCCAGTAAAGACGATCAAGATTATTTTTTTGAAATTCTTCGTTTCATTAATGGGATTAATCGTTTAAGTTTTTGTCAAAAGGAACTATTTTTTCTTATCAAATGAGATTCAAAATATGTAGATGTAATCATTTTTTCTTGAAAAACAAAAATGTCTCAGAAAATGCCGTTTTGGTAAGAAGAATCCGCATTCTTATCACAAGGATTCTCGTTCTTCTTCTGTGTTGTTTCTGAAATGGTTAATCTTCTCAGAAGATTAAGACAAAAGTAATTCCTTCCAGAAGAACTCTCTCATGCATGACCTGGTAATAAGAATTCTCATTCTTGAGATAAGAATTTTCAATCTTTACTTGAGACTTCAGAAAAAAGTGGTTCTTCTCAAGAGATTCGAAGGTAATGCATTCTTTTGAGAAGAAATCTTTCCTGCTTGATCTCCTTACAAGAAGTTCCATTCTTATCACAAGAATGGCAATTAAGCTAATTCTTGTAATAAGAAGATCGTTTCTTGAAAGAAGAATGACCAAAATGGGAAATTAAGGAATGTCGCAACTATTTTCTTTTCGTCTTTGATTTCGTTAGCAATCACGTATTGCTCAAATCGCTCGCTATAAGCGTTCCAGTCTTCTAAACTGGGATTAAAAGACTCTATTGATCCGAGAGTGGCCATTCTCGTCGCCAGTTGTTGTGTACTTTGGGTTCGTACAAACTGAATCACGCCAAGTGCTTTACACAACTGCTTTATTACAACTCAATCAACTATTCTTGATAGATCGTTCTCACTGTCACGCAACAAAAAATTAAACTGGAAACCGTCCAGTGGAAGAAGCCAAGAAAATGAGATGTTATAAAAGACTATTATATAAACAATTGGTCCAAGTCTCAGGTCTTTGTGGCCCACAGTTTCTGAGTTATTTGCCGAAACGTTTCACGCACCTTTGTAGAGCTTTGTATGGAGACGCCATACTGGTGCACCGTTTTGGAGGGTCTTAATGGGGTTAACCGATAGGCGTAAAAAGGCCAAAAATTTAGTCGATAGCCGTAAAAATTGAAAAATTTTAACCGTTAGCCGTAAATAGGGTAAAAAAAAAGTTAACCGTAAAAGAAATTGTTTCCTAGATTTGCTACTTTTAAGGAAGGTACTAAACTCACTTATGGTTGCGTTTTCTATTTCGCGGCTACTTTGGCTCCGTACGCACGTTACGTAAAGCGCCTTTTAGGTGAAGACCAAGACCCATTTCCATTTCGGCCGCTCTCTCGGGGAACTTATTTTTTTTGCTATAGCGAAAGTCTGGCTTCTTGCTGGGGATTAATATTTGCGATTTTCAGGAGGTCGTGCCCTCGAAACACTAGTGAAACAACACGAAGAGATCTCACTGTTTGTAAAACAAGTTGCCGATAAACAACATTTCCCTGTTTTTCTCTGACGCTTCGGTAGACATTGCCATGCCTAGTCCCTGTACGGCGTCTTCCTACGCAATTTCGGTCAAGGCATTTCGGTGGCGAAGTCGCTCGGACCAAGTGATCGAAACGCATTAGCCGCGCGAAATAATAAGGCCTACGGACAAGGCAAAACGGCTGACAGTGGTTCCGTACAGTCCTTCGCTACCATTAAAAACACTGGACACGGGAATTTTGTTATTGACCGTTTTCACACTAGAGCTAGAAACGGATATCCGTCTGAGACTAGCCTGTGTACAGACGCCCCCTTCCCGACGGACACTCCCTCTCCGATTTTTTTTCTGAGGGGAGGGGCGGTTGTACACAGGCTATCTGCAACGGATAATCCCGTCTTCAAACTGTCCGTCGAAGTTGAAGGATAAAGTCAGGCGGATTGTTCATGCAAAATTAAAACTATTCCATTTTCAAATTAAGACGTATTACCTATCTGACGCGAATCATCAAACGGATAACCCGTCTCACACGAATAATCCGTCTTTAGTGTGAAAACGGCCATTTCTGTTCTAATGAATGTCGCGCCCCGGCCTTGAGTTAGGCGTTCGCGTGTGTGCTTTGCTTTTTCACAAAGATTATTTTTAAATTGATTATTGACATTTTTATGTGTAAAATAATATTAGAAGTGGAATACTTTATAAAAAGTATGATCTATAAAGTGTTAAAATTTTTCAAAAGAATAGCTTATTTTATATCCCGAGATGATCCTAAGACCTTTATTGTGCTTTAAAGATAAAAAAAATACAGGTTAATTAATATTTAACTTTTTGAAACAAAAGAAGTTAATTTTTAACTTTTTTGTTAACCGTAACTGAAAAAAATTAGCCGATAGCCGTAAAAGAGCCAAAATTTTAGCCGATAACCGTAAATGCCACCACCCCATTGAGACCCTCGTTTTGGTGCACCAATATGGCCGCCGGAAAAAAACATCTGGAGTTCACTTTTCCTATAAAAGCTCTTTCTTTTCACTCGAGAACTAGTATACGTACGCATAAACACATCTTCTAATACGTGAAGTGGTTATACCGCTGAAAATCAAGAGGAGAGACTTTTTTTCAACGAGACAGCATTCCTATTTTGGTGTCACGCACTGTGAAAACTCGGAAGTTCAAATTGCTGTATTTTCGAAATGAAACATGCTACGAGACTGGAAACTTGTACAAAGATTTATTTTTTGTTTATCTTCATCCTAGTGTAAATAAGAATTCGTAAAACCTCGCTATTTTGACTTTACAATTTGATGACGTCACAGTGAAAACCATCTATGGGCGCGATCCATTCAACCAAAATTCCAACCGGTCAGACCGGGAAAAGTGGTCCACCTCAAAAGGTGGACCCGTTTTTTCGAAACTTTTCCGGTTGGACCGAACCGATCCATTGAGTTTTGGACCGAAATTTTCGGAAATTTTGGTTGAATGGATCGCGCCCATATATGTACAACAGGCCTGTATATACAATGATATCTTGCTATAATTTGCGGTTAGGGTGTGGATAACAAGAATGCGGTACA
The DNA here is from genome assembly GCF_958299795.1 of Porites lutea. Classification (NCBI taxonomy): domain Eukaryota; kingdom Metazoa; phylum Cnidaria; class Anthozoa; order Scleractinia; family Poritidae; genus Porites; species Porites lutea. The sequence continues at coordinate 18,027,752 of NC_133212.1, forward strand.
CTACAGTATAAATTAAGGATATCACGTACAAGAAATTACAGAATTGATCCTTGCGATCACTGAGTGAACCGAAGACACTGAAGCGCGACTCGCTCTCGTTTTGCGCTTCGCTCAAAATGCCGCGTTCGACTCGCTTGGCTCATAATTAAGCGCCTGTAGGCTACAAAGTGTAGCCTAGCCTCTCCCCTAGCCCCTTAGGAAGGCCTGATACTCAGGCTAAATGTAGCCAAAAGGGAAAGTCTCTTCCTTCCGGGGGAGGCGGGGCGGATAACCTACGGAAATCAAAATAAATGGCATTATGCTCATATCATTTTACGCGAGTAAAGGTCAGCTCTCTCTTATATCTTCACTCGACTCGAAACAAAAGCTTAGTGTACCAGGTACTTTTTTCCCCAAACACCGGCCTGATAAAGCGCGAGCTCGAGTTGAGCCTTCATCTAACAAAAACTTCCAAAGTCTTCAATGATGGCAGTTAATTGGTTTCGAGCATTCTTTGTTGTTACAGTGGTCATAGTCATGTCTCCGACAGGTAAGCAGTGCTCCAACTTTATACTAATTAGAATACGTTACTAGAAGTTGGGGGCTTTTGTTTTTAGTAGTTCTTCCCTTTCCTTTTTTCCCTTTTCAACATGGTTATTTATCAAAGCAGTCATGATCATATCTCCGAAGGATAAGTTGCTCAAACGTTAAACCATTTTACGTATCCAAGGGGGTAGCGAATGCATAGTACCTGGAAAAACGTGGGTCTCGGAAAATTATGGCCCGATCTTAAGAATCTCAGAAGCATTTTTGATGGTTCTCGAGCGCGATTCATCGTTTTCGCGTGATATTTTGAGTCTCAAGTCTCAAAGTGTTTTGCCAAAAGGAGCTAGGAGGGAGTCTAGTTTTCAGATTTCAAGAGCACAACTTATCAAACTGAGAGAAGATAAAAGATCATAGAAGACAGTGTTGCATAATCGCCCCGAGCACGGGGGGGTACTCCCTTATATAAGCCATATAGGTATGTGCCGCCCTTAAGGGTGGGGTATTGTTTGCGCTCTAATCTAACTAATTATGACATAATTTCTGCCTAAAGGCCAGGTCTGAAAACGGGTGTAAAAAAATGACTTTTTTTGGTCTGAAATAGGATCAGGATTTGGAGAACCGTGCGGCACCCCCCCAAAAAAAAATTCCCAGGAGTACTCCCCCCCCCCCCCCGGGGCGCACAAACCGCATCTTGGGTTAAATTTGCTCGCGCCCGCTCTACTTCATTTCGCTTCTTTTTCTTGAGACTGGTCCTCGAGCTCGGATTTTCTTAAATCGCCGGTAAGTCTCGGGCTCAGGATTTTTAAAAGGACAGGCAAGGATCTCCGCGGATCTCGGATTTTATCATTCGCCACGCTAATTAGAAGTTTAGGCCTTTTGTTCTTGGTAGTTCTTCTCTTCATTTTTGCCGTAAGCATGTCAGTCCTTATCGACTGCAATTATATAAACAACAGTGATAACTAAGTGACACTGCTGACACTGGACCCACTGCGTCCCCCTTTTCTAGAGAGCAAACATGTTTGTGGTGGTTTTCAAAACAAAAAAGCGTTGTTTATCTGATCATAGAAGGGGTATCAAATGCCGATCAAATGGTACCTTGAAATTTTAACGCTCACACAAAATTTGTCCTTTGCTGCTCGATTTAGCTCAATAGATGGATTTGTCATTCGCGAATTCACTATTTTCATCATTTGCCAGAACAGTTAACAGACACTTACCGATCAACACGCTAAACTTCAAGAGGTGACCATTTATTTATCATAGGTCAACAATTGAGTTCTTTTCAACCGCTTTAGGTTGTTTTTTCCACTGCAAGCGAAGATCATATCCACTTTCATAAGATGAAAGATTGTTTAGCAGTTAGTTACGCTATTTTATTGCATAAAATTTCAATTGACAGCATTATAATTAAAGTGAGGTGGTTGCATTTTGAAATTGAATCCAGTTTTAAGAATAAAGCCAATTTTTCTTTTTGTTTTAAAAATGTAACTTCCTCATGTGGACATAATAATGGTTGAAATTACAGCCCTGACTTATAAAAAATGGAAACTATTTTTCTAGTTGTTTCTGCAATAGATTCATAATTTAATATGTTATAATGAACCACTATCCATTACTCGCAGCACTCAGCTTACAATTTGTATTTACTTCAAACCTTTTTCAGTCAATTGTCTGAGTTGTTACACTTGTACAAGCGAAGATTCGTGGAAGGACTGCAACTCGAAGATGACAAAAACAGAATGCCCATCGGGAACACCGAATTGCGCCATAAGCGAACTGACGTGCTCTGCCGGTGAAGTCCCGAAAACTTTTTTCTACAAGAGATGTGGAACCCAAGGCAAGGACTGTCGGCCCACAGCTGCAGACCTCCCCACTTGTCCTATTTCGATGTCCGGATTTGGTTTCAGCTCTAATAACAAGTGTTGTACTGGAAACAACTGCAACTCCGGTCAACTGAATAAGATCAGCGGCTTATTAACAGGAATTTCTATTTTTCTGGCATTCTGGGGTCTTTTTACCTTTTTAAAGTGATCCGCCCTTTTTAAAATACACGTATTTTATTCTCCTTATAATAAGCTAGACTTTTTTTAAGCACATGAAGACTGATTTATTAAGATATGCAGTAATACATTCAAGATTTAAAGCTGTAATTGCCCTATAGAGAACAACAACAACAACAACAACACTTTATTTCACCCCATAATATACAAGAAATAAAAATTTATAACAATAGTACAGACGATGATAGGGGCGCTGGCTGCCCGAAATAACCTAAGAGTTAAAATAGATAGAAAATTTTGTTGTTATGAATTGTCTGAATTGAGAAATTTATTTTTTGATCTTAATTTTGTAGCGTGAAAAAAAACCCTTAGATTTATAGCGAGCCTGCAGTGATTAACCGTTCCAGGGAAACTTTAGTTTTCCTCTTGAACCATGCTTAAATAACCCTCAAATTATGTTGGCCAAATAACAATTGCACATCCCAGGAAGGTCTGAGCACTTAGTAATTATTAGCCCCTAAGAGGGATCAGTACCTATTTTCTTCATAAAGTATAACTGCGTAATCAGACGGTAAAGGTTATGAGAATAAAGAAAATAATCAACAAGCAAACACTGAGAGTTTCTGATTGTTGAACAAATTCTCCTCATCACTGCCTACCATACGAACAGTGTAAGGAACATGCCCGCCGATGTTTAGCAATTATTTATCGGAGAAGGCTAAGTATGATCTGAAGAATTAGGGAGATCGAGGAGGAAGGCATTTCGCCCTCAACTCACATCACCCTCCGAGATCCCAGGAATGGGACAAAGGGTTCGAATTTATTTACGATAACGATACCCGCTTCTAGCCAAATTTCACTGAATTACTGTGCAACCTTGGTCAACCTAAGCCAAGGCTTGTATCCTTAAGACTTGAAGCAATTTTTTTTGCTGTAAAAAATGACACCAATACCAGCGCGAGTTATTTTTATCAAATTTATCAGTGTAACAACTCAGGACAATTCCATTAGAATTTCGCTTTAAAACTGAAACAACACTTAAACGAAAGCAGGCTTAAAGCTTCGAGATAAAGCTGATCATCACATATTCGTCGTTTCTCTTCTGTGGCACCGATTAAAGAACCAAGGATCAAACGATGGGGACCACTTACTTCAGTGTATTCTGTACCATTGTGGTCTTGATGATCATTTCGCAGAGGGGTAAGTTTATGGAAGCAATAACATAAAGAGACGAACACATATTAAACAGATAAAAAGTACAAGCTTAGATCTTGGATCGAGAGTAATTGGTTTTACCTAGCTTCGTCTGTTTCGATTTAATATCAGAGTGCCGATATACCTGGCGGTCAGTCGAGAGATGTAACAAAAAAATTATAAACCACTTGCGTCCTCTGCAGAGCAAAAAAATTGTTCGAAACTAAAACAACGCCCTCTGCTTAGCCTAAAGAAACAGCCGACCTTAGTTAGAAGGGACTTCATACGATCAGACGACACAATGGCAACGGGAGAACGTGAAGAAATAGGTTTAGAGGGCAAAACAACATCTTTGCACGTGCATCACACCCTTTTTACGTTGTGAAAATTCCCTATTTTTTTATTTTTATTTTTATGAAGGACATAGATATTAAGCGACGACGAAATTTTATTTCTAGTCTATCTGAGTTTGGTAGGGATCCTAGCAGTTCAACGGCAGGGGGATTCTGCTATTTTTTATTAAAAAAAATGGGTAGCGATAATCGAGGTAAAGACTGGAAGAACGTAAATTCACTTTTTAAGCGACGTTTTCCCTGCCATCCCGTCGTCGGATCATAAAGTCCCTTGTAGCGCCCAGAAACGTCGACCGTTTTCTCAGGCTACCTTCTGCTTAGCCCCCTTAAAAAAGGACAATAACAATTCCGCTTAACGTTGAAAAACTTGGACTGGATGTTTTCAGTATGTTTTCGAGCTTGCAACATGCAAAATCATGAATAGAAAAGCTTGTAACCCTAGTTTCGGCTTGGGCAAGGCAAAGGTTCTTAGCCATTTTTGTTGACTTACTGAGTTCTCGTCACTTTAAATTTCGTCAATTTAGAAAAAAAAATAATTCAGGAGTTTCAGTTTTCACAGAGTGAAAGGTATTTTCTGTCACAGGACATCATGCAAGCTGTCAATGAATCACTCTATCCCCCCTGTAGCAACTAAGATAGAAACCCGATCTCTCTAATGCGCGTCAGTTCCATGCTAGAGGGTCCCCAATGGGGTTTTTCTATCCCGTAATCCCGACCCAAATTTTCGGGCAATCCCGTAATCCCGAGGGTTACTTTTGGCATCCCACCTCCCGCGCATACTTTCAATCCCGAATCTCGCCCAGATTTCCCTTAAAAATCGCGAATCCCGAGCCTCAAATAAGGGAAATCCCGCATCCCGAAAAACTTATTGGAGACCCTCATGCTAGACACCTGACCAAGGAAAAACGTTTTTCCTTTTACAGGTATTCGCATTAAAATGATTCACTCGTAAGTTCATTACATTTTTTTATTATTTAAGTTGCTTGTCTGAGTTGTTATACTTGTACAAGCGAAGATTCCTGGGAGGACTGTAACAGGAAGATGACTAAAACAGGATGCCCATCGAAAGCACCGAATTGCGCCAAGAGCAACCTGACATGCACTGCGGTCGGTGGAGTTAAGAAAAAGGTGTTCTACAAGAGATGTGGCACCCAAGGCAAAAACTGCCTACCTGAAAACCAGCCGTCCTGTCCTGGTTTTGTATTTTCCTACAAACGGGAAAGCATCTGTTGTACTGGAAAGAACTGCAATTCAGCCCCACGGGAAAAGGTCAGCGGCGTACTTACAGGGTTGTCCATTTGCCTGGTCCTTTGGAGTCCTTAATTTCTTTTGATTTTGTAGTAAACATTTCGTGTTATTGAGGTTCTTTAACCTAACTTAAAATGATTAAGTCTCTGAAAGAGTGTAAAGAAAAAAAAGGCGTAGCCTCTCACGTGGTATCCAGCTCCAGTGTCCAAGATAGTACTGAAAGTGCACAGATCGTGTCACTTGGCGTAGTTTAATTTCACGACGTCCCTACTAACTAAGAACCTGGCACAGGCTACCTACGTTGACTTGGGCCTTATGGTTATGAATGTCTGCCTGGAGAGCTAGCATAAATTCGCATTTTCAGTCATTGATTAATGTATTTACGCTAGGTCTAATTTTCGATAGGTCTAAAGGTTTGTTCGTCATTTTCAGAATTAAAAAAATTAGAATCACTTTTAGAGGCTCGGGACGGCTTCAGTCTCTGCATTCAGTGAGGGTCATCAAGGCCAGTCAATTCGGGGATCAATCTGGATGTTTGAGTCCAAGCGTCTCTACCTACAACAAAAAAGGTACTGTTATCAGGCAAAACCTAAGGAAAAAACCAGGGCATTTCGACCCAACAATGCTTTTCGGCGTATGTGTGCGATCCCGCCTCTAATATGGAACGCAAACCTACCACATAAATGAAGAAAATGTCAGAAAATTTGAGACCTGTTGGATGGAGATGATGAGGCAAATGGTTAATGGTGGATGGAGTAGACTCCCAGCTCCTGAAGATGCAGATGATACAGAATTCAGACTCTGATACACCAACACAAGCATTCTACATGTCTACAGAAAGCCAATATTTAAAATGTACTGGTCATGTTTGCCGTTGTCCAAACACTAAGCTGACAAAGAAGATGCTGTTTGCAAAGTCTAGGCGTCCATATAAACGGGACCCTTGGAGAAATATCGCTAAATCATTAAATGTCTTCATTGAGCAGGCAAAGAGGTCTACACCAGATAAGAGTGGTTTCGCTGCCCTGGTCGACCGTGTATTCGCTGGAGTGTAACTCCAAGGTAAGAGGTTTACCGTCTGGAGGATTGTACCTATACTGTACTTGTACAGTCTGTACTGCTCAGAGAGTCCCTAATAAGGCTCTTCAATCTCGTCATCCCCACGCAAGAGTTCGCGCAATCCCGTAATCCCGAGGGTTATTTTTGGTATCCCACCTTCCGCGCATACTTTCAATCCCGAATCTCACCCCGATTTTGCTTTAAAATCCCGAATCCCGAGCTTTAAGGGAATTTCCGTATTCCGTAAAACCTACTAGGGAATAGGGACCCTCTGCTCACAAACTTTCTATTTTCTCCGGCAAAAAAATGCGTGTGAGGAAGGAAGTTATTTACCAAGAGCAATTTCAGTACCTGTTTTGGGGAAAGGAAAAACTCTTCTTTAGGCCTGACGATGCGCTCTCCTCGACCGCGTCTCACATACCGACCGTGAATAGGACATGCGTGGAGAATGTAGGTTGCCATGGTAACCATGCTGGGGTCGAGCCAGCAGGCGTTTTCATTTGGTGCAGCAATGTTGATTTGGTTAACGTCCCTGATATCCTCTCCCATCGACAACATGTTTTGAACAGCTAACGTCCCTTAAAAATGAAAATGCCACGGAATATGAGGACCCTTTTTTAATCATGTTCATGTGTTACTGGAAGCCGTAAAGCACTTACTGATGAGTTATAGAAGGAAGACAGCCTTAAAAGGAAGAATTATGTAGAAATTAATATTAAGAACATTGTGACATCGAAAAGGTTTCACATTAGTAGTGTGCAAATGTACCCCATTTGAAAAAAAAACGCTTTGTGAAGTCATCATGCATACGGTATATAACACTTCTGTTCGATCAAACACGTCAATTGATAATTTTTCCAAGTTTCACGACTGAAAGTGTCTGATTGATACACGTAACAGAAGTCTTTCCGTTCGAGAAGAACTTAATGTCGCTTTTGACAGACGTTTAACTCGTCCAGGCAACTTAGTCATCCTTTAGTATAAAAACACCCATTTTTCCCGGCTGTATAGATTTTTGTAACTCCTCTACTCTCCATGAACCGATCCTTGTAGTCTCATTGAGTTTGCCTAACTTAATATTATCTTTACCACTCCATCACACGGTGAACCTGCCGGGATATAAAGAGCTCAGTTAACTATAGGTTCCACTTAATACGGGTTTGATTGCAAAATTTGTTTAATGTAACCACACACTAACTTTAATTTAAGAAGAAAAAATGAAGGACTGGTACCAACAGTGTTTATCACATACCTTCTTTGTTCACTGTAACCACCGAGTAGAGGCTGGAGGAGTAGAACCTGGGACCTAGACTCTGGACAACTGCACGTGCTTTTAGTGATGTCACTAATATGCATTTTTGCAAAATCCCTTTAGCTTCGCATTTGTTTAGAAAAGCCCTCCACTCCAAAACGATGCTCTCTGAAGTAAGGATGGTAACTTCCTTTTCTTGAGCAAGAAGCGCTTTTGCAAGACAAACCACTGCTTCAAACTGCCTCACTTTAATTCCTTCCGTAACTATAGCAACCGATGACGCATGGGAAAGGAACATTGCAGATTTTAGAAGAGAATCAGTCGGTTGCACAACACCATCTGTCGATTCTTGAGTTTTCGATATCAGCTCGTTTTGTTTCGCTGTTATTTGATCCATGGCTTGTTGAGAGACTAGCGAAGCGAACTGCGGTGACTCGGAGAGAAAAACCACTTTGGGAGATAGATGATTTTGTTGAGATTCTTTCTTGCGTTCCTCGTAACACTCCACTACTCGTAAATCTGTAATAAATAAGGAACCAACGCACCTGGGAGATAAAGTGACAGCTATGCGAGGCTCTAGGAGAAAAATTTTGACAGGGTTTAAAAAACCAATTGTAAAACCGATTTAAATCAAAGACTATGCACGCCATTGACTATTCATGAGTTGTCGAAAAAAGGTTAAAGTAAATCAAAAAACATACTTGCAGACGTGACAACTTCAGTCCCTGATATTCCACAGCCCCAGAAAATAAAAACATCATCTTCACGAACTACTGGCCCGTCACCGAAAGAGGGAGGTAAAAAGTCCTCTATTCCGATAATTTTAGGATCCCCGATATGAATAGGGGCGCCATGAGCAAAATCCAGGGGAGTACAGACCTCCGCCACTTTCTGTACGAATTCCCGTGGTATTGTTCGTAACGACACCACCATGTTCCCTGCGAAAGGTCCCTGCGGTAAGAAGGGGATATCTGAGGTGTATTTTGGAGGGTCTCTTTTCTCGATCATATGTCGCACTGGAACGTTTGAGGCCAAAAGCAAGTGGTCAAATGAAAAACTACAGCCAAAGTAGAATGTGACCATGTCTTCCCAAGGAATGTCTAGCAGGTCAGTAGCGTGCTTTGTTAGGACTCCATCTTCACTGATTGCATACAGTGGAAGGTCAGTTCTAGAAAAGTAACGAGAAAAGAACGAGTCTTACCACCTATTTGCTAGATGGAGTACAGTCAACGTTATCTTAACACGAGTTAACAGACACCTCTACAAGACGGACAGCTGTATCAAATGGATAAGATTTAATCCACGCCATTCTTTGGACACATTCGTCAGTCATCTGACTCTATCAGGCAGGCAGGAAATAATACCGGTCTCATCAATGCCATCTTACCAGAAACAGCTGACTGCATGTATAGTTACCAAAGCGAAAAAAACGGCAAAAACGCATTCTGCATTTAAAGGAAAGCGATGAAACAGATAGTGTATAAAAAAGAAAGGAAAAAACTCATCTCCTTTCCGTATTAAAGCCTTTGTACCACTGGTCATCAACACATGCCACGGAGACCTTTTGGTTGGCCTGTGCAGTCGTGATGGCTGGCATTAGAGGAAACCATAACCCAACACCAGATTTTTGCCTTGGAAAGAGACTGAAAATTGTTAGAAGGAGAATAGTACAGCGTGTAAGGTCAATTAGGTTCAAACATTTCAAACTTTTTTCTTTTGGGGAATTTCATTTTTCATGAAGTGAAACCTAAATCCATCACTGTAAAGGGGGATCTGCCATCCAAGAGTGTTGGTTTGACAGAGTCATCGGCCTTCTGTCCACCAAATCAGGATATATGCCTTAGAGGAGTGTCGAGTTAACAAAGTTTCTGACCTTGCAGAAGTAACCCATTAAATTATAGACGGCACTTAATACAGGTTTGACTGTAAAATTTGTAGGGGTATCTGCCTTATATGGGTGTTGGTTCAACAGTCTTGCCGGCCTTGCGGCGTGTACTGCCTCATTGTAGGATTATCTGTTTTATATGGGTGGGATGTCCAAACCATTAGGGTATCTGCCTTACACGAGTGTTTGTTAAACAGAGATTTTGGCCTTGCAAGAGTGACCCACCCTTATAGGAGTGTGGGTGTCACATTACTGATCTGCTTCACAGGGGTGTCAGGTATATTTAACAATTATTGCTCGAGCCCAAATGGGCTCTGAGTCAATAGCCTATGAGAGTGAAGGCCAAATGGGCTATTGGATTTTACTAAAGAGCTATACATGAGTTTCACATTATAGGGTTGCCTTATGGGAATGTTACCCTTTCAGGGGGGAGGGGGGGCATGGAAACTAAAACCAAAAAAGAGAGAAAAAATCAGAAACTTGACTTGTAACTAGCAAAATAATATCCTTGGTGAGGGCATCGGTATACATCAACATGTCTTCCACATACAGTTGCATTGACACTTGACTTATCACCTGGCAAATAAACTTTGTATCTGTGTCTATATGTCTTTCATAGTTTCACTTACCTTACATCTGAATCAGAGGCCAAAGGCGGGGCCGACACCTCTCCTGGTTGACTGCGGTAGAGATGAGGAAATGCACAACTGTTCTTAGCACATAACAGTTCAAAGTCATCTGCCATGTTGGATGGCAAGCATGCAATGTTAGCTTGTAGATAACCAGCACAAAACTGGCTGCAGGAAATGTGGGTCAAAGTATTGTTACGAAACTCAGCACGTGCCTCTCTTGGATGCAACAGACCAGGGTTGCATGCTGAAGTCATAATTATTCCCTGTTGGTTGTTATCTGTTCCAAGCTTACTTGCTGCCATATAATTCTGAAGAAAAGATAAACCTCATTAGCTAATTTGGCCAAGCCATTTTAAGTTTGACAACTGTAATCCATGTTTCAAGTATTCTCCGTCATATACAACAAAGGATCTTTTAAATCAAAGCTTAATCCTCTTTTAATTAGCATTTTTCTATTTTATTAAACTGAGTAATACTTCAAGGTCATGACAGTAGTTCTGGTAGCTTAAAAGACAAGATAAATACAGGAAAGAAGTATAGTAAAGGATCTAGTCATTTAACACTTGTTACATCTCAGCCAGCCGCAAACACCCGTGTGGATCCACTTTTTCTTTCCGTACTGCGAAGTGTGATGTCATCAGTCTAACCATCATAGACAACTTTTACACCTACCTTCTGCAGGGGACAAGATCTATCAAACTATACCCAAAAGATGGATCATTATACATTTCTGGGAAACTGCCCACCTACCCCTCCCCTAAGCCAACATTAACACTTACTTCTCACTTAGGGCAAAATGTTTGCGTAGGGGAGGGGTATGTGGCAGTTTCCCGGAAGCGTATAATGATCCCAAAAGATTGCTTAAAAACCCAAAAAGGACATGTAATAAAGTTAACCATCAAATTCTGATAAAAATTCTACTGACTACCCATACTTCCTTCAAAAAAAGCTCATGATCTTATTAGCCAAGAAGGCGGAGGAGAGTTAATGGAGGTAGCTAGTGTCTCATTTCAAGGATAAATTTAAGCTGGGTGAAGGCCAAAACACACTATTTTCCCATTGATTGGAGGGCACAGGGAGGGGGTTGGGGTAGGGGGGTTGCAGGGTCTCAAAATCTTCCTTATATTTGTTATAATTAAGATCGTAACTTCAAAAGCATAATCCTTGTGTTCTATCCCTGGTTTAAATTTTATTTTCCTTTGTTTCAAAATCATTAACATGCATTGCCATACTCTTAAACAATGGAAAATAAAATTCAAACCTGATCAGCATAATTCCCAAACATTAGCATATATTTTTGGAAAATACACGTTGACCGATTTTCTCAAATGGGCCATTTTCTCGATTAACTTCAATCGTCCTATTTCAAGATCATACCAGAAATCACAAATGGTGAAATTCCATATACCTTTCAAGATATCCTGCCTTTCAATTTTACAAAGGGTGCTGTAGAATTTTGCGTGACTCGCACCAAAGCAGCTCGCTTCTGTAACAGCGACTTATACTTTCACACTCCACCGCTGATGAGCAGGGCAGATGGAGGACAAGCCACTAGCCTTATGGATTGCCTAACTCCTATGTTTCATGAGTCAAGCTTGGAACAAAATAAACCTAAAAACAGAGCAAGTGGCATTCAAAGAAGCGGTAAACAGCGGGGTAAACATAGCATGCGAGGGTTTGTAACGTGACGGCGAAACTAAAGTGAAAAGATTGATAATGTCTGAGAAGATTCAAGTCTTCTCAGAGCTTTTTTTAAGAGAAGAACGAGTTGCTCACCTCACAAACGCGGATCAGATTTCGAAGAAATACGCGAAACAGCCATTTTCATGAGCACCCGCTTTCGCTCGATCGTTGTCGCGTCAACTTCATGCATGTCACGCATGTGTGCAGCTTGGGGTGTGTGCACAATATGGCCCTCTCCCTCCCCGTTGTTTTCCGGTATCAACAGAGGGAAACGTAACCGAGTGAGAGCATGTTTGCTTAAACGTCTTTATTTTAACCATTTTGTTTACCAGAAGCCTTTTGTTTACTTTCAGTAAACCTTCATTTTCAGAGTTTTGTCATTTTTCCTGATTTTCCGATGGTGGCAACCTTATTCCTTGGGTTCTCCAACCCGCCCCTGGTAGGAAAGAGCCCTGTCGCTGCCGGTATTTCTCGCAGACGTTCCAAACGGTCCTAAGAGAACATAGAGCCTTTTACGTTCTCTTGACGAACCTTAGGGGGTGCTCAGTAATCCATTCTGGCTGACCCTCCCTATTCAAGGGGGGGGGGGGGGGGGGGGGGGGGGGGCCTCCAAAGGCAACCCCCGCCCCCCTCGCTAAAAAGTCGAATAACTTCAAAACCGAAAAAGCTGTGACCGCCAAACTTGCGAAACTACCGTAAAATTCCGAAAATAAGCCCCTCCAAATATAAGCCCCCCAAACGGGTAACGCAAAAAATCCTCCGTTAAATCGCCCCTCCAAATATGAGCCCCCGGGGGCTTGTACTTGGAAAATTACCGTCAATTACAAAGTAAAACAAAGCAAAAACGGTAAATTTACTTCCAGCTATAAGGCTAGCCCAATCAATTTAGAAACGCAAATTTCCCTTCGTAAATAAGCCCCTCCGAATATAAGCCCCTCCAAAAATAAGCCCCTCAAAAAGGGCCTTTGAAAAATATAAGCCCCAGGGCTTATTTTCGGAATTTTACGGTATATTACTTCTACGGCAAAAGGACGACAATATATCGCAGGTAAGGCAATTCAATACAACGTTTATTTATACCAATGAGACACTGGCTTCTTTTCCTGTTTCTTTGAAAACAGTTGTTCGTTTTCACACTAGATACCGATTATCCGTCTGAGACGGGTTATCCGTTGGATATATTCGCACCAGAAAGATAATACGACTTAATTTAAAAATGGAACGGTTTTAAGTTTTGATGAACAATCCTCCTGACTTTATCCATCGTTCATCTGTCAATTTTGACGGATTTTGAAGATGGTTTATCCGTCTCGGACGAATAATCCGTTTCTAGTGTGAAAACGGTCATTGTGAACAAGCGATCAGTATCGCATATTGAGTACCTCACAACTGCTTCTCTAGGGACAACTACTATAGAAAAGGAATCAGTCTTAAGATATGAAATCAACAGTAAAAGATGGTACAATCTCTTCGAAAATTGCAATAACGCGACCAAGGAGAACTTTTGAGAGAGCTCTCGTTTGTAAAGTGGCCGCCTTCATTCAACGCGCGGTCTATGTGTTTCAGGTCACGTGGTGCTAGTGGACAAGGAAAGGTTGTTCTAAGTTCGTAAACAGTTGATCGATATGCTATATATAAAACACCATTTAAACAACGTCAGCTACTGAAAAAGGTTGTTCCATGAAGTTCCTTACTCGAGTCCCGCAGTTTAAATAATTTTACAAAGTTCTGTACAACAATGACTCCTTTCAATTTATCCCAAAAGGAAGGAACTCTGCTGGAAGAAATAAACGTTTCTCAATGGTTTCAAGGTTAGTGAATTGAAGAGACCATGGAATCAACTATAACTCGCTGAGCATCATTCCAGGCAAGAACACGAAATATTTCACAAGTGCTTTGAATAGTTATCTGGAAGTTGAGTACTCTACAAGGTAAACTGGAATAGCCTAAAGAGGACAACAAAAAAATAGTTTAATCAGGTTACATAAAACATTCAATTCGCCATTTGCATAATTTGCAATTCGCCACCTCCCATGATGTTTACCTCCCCCCCCCCCCCGCCAAAAAAAAAAATCATGAGCAATGTCTTCAATTTTTCTTGGGGCGACTGTAATACTCATGATAATTTAAAAACAAAGGTTATGCTAAATCTTGGGGGATAAACAAGGTATTATGGGAGATGTGCAAATGGCGGATCCCCATGAAACTAAATAGATCAGTCGTATTTATTATCTTATTTTAAATTGCAAATTAGAACGTTTTTTGTCCCCTACTCTTTATTACGAACAGCAGCGTGGGTTCTTTTACATCCTAGAAGTGTCAGATCAGTGAAAGTGCCTTGCTGCAGGTCCCTGACGAAAGGCTAACGCGCTAAAGTGATCTTGTGCTGAGCCTTTTTAACCCAACGCTCTTTGACTAATAAAGAGATTTAATTAGTAGAGAGATTCAGAGTCTCGTTTTAATACGGCAAGCGGCAAACGTAAATTTGTGCAACGTGACCAAGTTTTTCCATTACTTTCCATAAACTGCTCTTTACCTTTACAAAAAATAAGTTACTTTGCGTTATGTTTATCCATAAGAATTGTTATAGAATGTTTTTATCTGCTCATTTTCTATTTTGAAGAAATCCTCAACACGAGTCTGCCTTTGCCATGAACGTGACACTAAATCTCTCTATTACCAGCTAACTCTAGTCTCCAGTCTCACCTGTAAGGGATCAAACACAACATACTCTTGATGCGGGGGGCCTGGGGAGACAGGCGAAGGAGTGCGCCCGCCAGTCTAATGAAAGAAAAAATAATAATAGCCTCAACATTCGAACTTCAGCTCTGTACAAAATTCTGGAAGCTTATTGGCCGATTGAAGTGCGTTAATGGCCTAAAAAGGAAAGGATGAAGACAAGAAAAGAACTAGGCAAAAAGTGGTTTTGCTCTACTTACTAGTATGGAGTCATAGCCAGGCGGAGGTAAGGACCTAGATTAACAAAACAGAAAGAACTCAATTATAAGAAAAGACGCATATCATGTTCTCAGTTCAAGTCAAAGATCTGCCCACCTACCCCTCCTCAAAGCCAACATTTTGCCCTAAGTGAGAAGTAAGTGTTAATGTTGGCTTAGGGGAGGAGTAGGTGGGCAGTTCCCAGAAACGTATAATGATCCAAGATGTGTCCCAACAAATCTCTGGCATCGGGACTTTTTTTTAATTTTAATCTTTCACTTCCAAGGGCGCGCAAGGAAGAGGAAACCGTTCTATCGTCGTGCGTCCCTCGCATTCACTCGTACACCCAAATTCCCTCTTAGTTTTCATCTTCGAACGCTTGACACGAAGGCTTAGGAAAAGGTTGCTTAAGACAGGAACGTATTGTAGGAACGGTTACTCTTTCACCTCTAACTGTGCCATAGGACAATAAAGAGATTTCACTCACCTACAGTACAAAAGAACACTCAAAATAGAATCGTCGTAAAGTATTGCTCAAGAACTTTACTGGCATAAATTATTAGACGGTACGGAGGATTTCGTTTAATTTGTAACAAAGGATTACACAACCCGTTATGACCTATGGTTTCTCATTCACTAGATTGCGACCATTTTTTCCCCCGGATAGATTCGGCTCTGAGAGACGGAAGTGTCAGAACGTATGACGCACTCGACATTAAACGCTTTCCTCCTTTTGCAGACTCTGTACGAGAGTGAAGGGATGGAAAAAGACACTGTTTTGTTTTAATCTTACCTGCCACGATCCTGTACAACAACAGATTCTGTCAAACCAAGCCCAACGTTGCATAAAAGTAGCTTACCAGGCTAATACAAAGGGAGAGACAACAGAGAAGCCGGTTAGGATGCACACCACCCCAGCAAAGTACTTTTTGAAGTGTTGATGTGGACTAACTTGCATTAGTAATATCCAACTAGTGGTCTATTATCAATGCTACGTTCTGATTGGTTGAGCTGCTAGCCCCCTAGTGGCGAAAAGCGCGGGCTTTTTGGCGGCAAAAAAGGATTAAAGTCTAGCTTTAACTAGCTAAATTTTTTTTCTCGATATTTTTGACCAACTAGTTGGATTTTACTAAAACAATTATTACTCTCACCCTTATGGCCTCTGAGTCCATTCTGGCTCGAGGAATAATTGTTAATTACTTCTTTGGTTAATTTAATGATATTGTATGGTCGCAATATCAATGTTACTCGATTCATGCAGAGTCTCTCTCAAGTACGCCAGAATCGAGCAAGTGAAAGAAAGGCGGCTTTGCTGACAAAGTAGAAGGAGGCATGAACTTGAGAGTGAATTCAGAAGAGTCTGTCTTGAGAGTTGGGGAACTGTTCGTCAGAGAGGGGTTCAAACTCGATCCCAGGTTTCTCTCCTACTCATCCACGGAGGGGGAGAGAACATTGGGAACGAGATTGAGAGACTTGCCCTATTTATATGGAGATATACTACTTTTACCGCTGAAAAGGCTGCGGCTTGACAGGCCTGCATTGAAAAATAAAGACCTTTTCCATAGGGACCACGAACGAAATCTAAAAAGAAAATCAACACCATTAAAGGATTAAAGAGCAATCCTAAACATTAAAAGAAGCCAAGAACTACAACCAAAATCAAAACTGAGGAAAAACGAATTGACACATTATAAATTTTAATTTATAATTTAAACATTCCTTCGTTATACCTTCTTTGCTAAATCCTCTATTCATGATCCTTTCTATTTGCTCATCACCAGCACCGCCACAAAAGTAGAGCTGCGTGCAGATAACAGGATCACCAAGCCTTTGAGTGCGTGAATCAAAACCTGTCTCCATGAAAGCGATGTGACATGACTCGACCTATAAGGAATTGGCAAAAGACATGAAGACACTGTAAATCAGAAAGATCTGTTTCAGTCCTTAAAATGGTGCCATTTCGGTGTGTAGTCTACAGTCCTATTTTTGGGGTCTAATTTGGCTCGCTTAATCAGGGCCAATACAGTCCAATTACCTAAGGCTGATTTGCAACCACCGACCAAAATGGGTCCCAGCGAGGGCTGGGATAGGCTTTATTTTATTAAGGTGGGGGAGGGGGTGAGGCTGTTTTGGCTTAATTCTTTCGTGCTCAAAAGGCTCCAGGAGAGGCTGAATTTCGCACTTTGGGGCTGAAACAGATCTTTTTAATTGTGCACACTATCGACGTGACAGAGCCAAGCGTTCAGGGCCGTCAGGAGAGCTTCAACTTCACATACATACAGGTAAATATTTTCAACTTACGCTACACGAAACATACATACGAGCAACCACACACCCATGGGATTAGTATGAAAGGGTTGTGTCTGAATTAGAAGTGCAAGAGGGATCAAAACTGTTTTACCTTCCTCACGCTACTAATTGTGATGTCTTTGTAGTTTTTTGTAGACAATAAGCTGCGTTTGATCTGCTGAACAAGCTGTTTTTCACTGCGATTTGTAATAAATGATGAAACGAACTCTTCATCCTCTAAAGAGAAAAAAAGGAGGGAGAAAAATCTTAACAAGGCAAACTATCGACTTATAGTTGAATACAAACTAATACACGATTTGGTATTTGGCGCTTATAGGAACTGAAAAGAAAAATAGTAAGAGTCTGGGCGTTTAGAATGGCGCGTCGAAGGCGAATCACTATAATTTCCATACTGGTCTCACGGCAATAGTTGATAATAATTGTGAAATGAAACAATCAACAAAGATCTGCATCAAACGTTTATGGATACTAAGTAGCTGAGCAGGAGCAAGTTTGTACTATCAAAAGTTCATTCTGCTGTTTAAAGCCCCGTGCAAACGGACGAATCGTAACATTGTTGGAAGTCGCTGCGTCCTTTTGCACGAAGCTAAAAGTCTGACCGGTTTCAAAATTTGCGCAACAACTCCCAACAACATGCAACAAGGTGTTCAAACGGACGCAACATGTAACATATTACAATGTTGTTGGCCAACAATTTTGCGTCCATTTACACAGGGCTTAATGATTCATTGATTTGTATTGGGCTTGCTTGAAACCAAGACTTTGGAGAACGAGTTAGACGGGCAAACTAACAGGCCAAGCCGCTATAAATGTGGCAAAGTTTCAAGACTAATTACTGATACTTGCGATACCGTCGACACGTGTTTCGATTAAGAGCAAAGAGTGTAGATTGTTTGAGGCTTAATTCAAAGTGCAAGGCGGGGTTGAAAGCTGAATGGATTTGGTGAGACCATTGCGGTTCAACAGCATAGCCACATCGAATTTATGCCAATTAATTGCGGTTTCTTTTAAACTCAGCCTGATGAAACACGTTTGCTTAAATCTGCTGTTTATTGGGGCCGCTGATTCTATCAAGCAACGGTTTTTATTTTCTTTTTCTTTACAGCTATACATCTTGCCATTTTTCATGCACATTTACATGTATTCATTGTAAATCAGTCAAACATGCGCACCCTGAGGAACATCGCGAAAGTCACCATGGGAAATCGCTTCCAGATCCAGTTCCGTGTTGGTCACGTGTTTCTTACTCAGCATCTGAGCAAGGGCTTCATATAAGTCACCATCATCTGTAAGAGAAGATGTGGACACAAGAAACACTTGTCGCAATGGGTACAAACTATGGAAATTATCTGTCAGAGATGGGCGAATGGAAAGAACAACAAGTAAGCAAAGCCTAAAAGTAAAGATTCTTGGATGGCACATTTGATACGCCAGGGGTGGGGATATTCTTATAAATATAAGCTACATGGGCATATTCTGGTGTGAACGGAAGGGATTTCAAGCTGTTTAGTCTAGTATTGGGTATAGTGAGAAATCGAGAAGTTTTGATCTAGAATAGGGTTTTTATTAATCATTAGTATGAAGAATAAGAGTAAGTGAGACTGCTGGACCAAGGGGTCCCAGAATCAAAGCAGGCAAACTCCCACCAAAAATTCACAGACGAAAAGATTCGGGCTTTTGGGATTATCAGTTCACGGGACACCGTTTGTACTTATTGATTGAGTGGAGGGGCCGGACGGGAAAATATTTGGCTCGAGGTCCGTGCGTCCTGCGAGAACCAAATATTTTCCCGTCCGGCATGACCTAACTCAGTCAATAAGCAGTTTATCATATGACTGTTGTCTTTTTTAATTTTTCTCACGGAGCGAACCTGCATCGATCAGTACGCTTTTCTGGCAAGGCCGCAATTGTTTTTCCCGTCCCTCTCAATTGACGGGTATTTCAACAAAATTGCGCGGGAGGCCGTACGGGTCATATGATAATTAAAATTACCTTCAAAATCTTCATCATCTAGGTCACCATCTTTTCCCTGTATCTTCAGCGCAAGTAGCTCTTTCTCTGCAAATAATCGACCAACTGCCTTAAATGAAACTGAAGGCGCGCAACTCAAATACAGTCAAGCCTCAAACAACTAGGTGTGGATAGGGAAGGCGACATGTTGCTTCGACACGATGTGGGGACAGGTCGCAGTGACAATTTGATTCCTATGCACTTAATAATTGTTGTAGAAACCTTTATGCCCGCGACAAGTTACCCAAGTTCAAAGTGGTTTGAATTTGTGTGACAAATTTTTTAGGTGGAAAAGGGCAAAGATTTCAATAAAATTCCTCTGATGTACGCAAAGGGAATTTCTTTCATGACGAAAGGAAATTGTCGTTATTACCTGTCCCCATGTCTTCGTGTCGCAGCAGCCTGTCTCCTGACCTAAACACACGTGGTTTGTCACCGAGACCTGTTGAAGCCTGGTGTGTTGCACATGCACAATAGGGCCATTTATACGAGGAAAAATAAGACGCGTCTTACATAGGACGCGTCTTAAATAAGACGCGGCTTAGCTAAGACGCGTCTAATTTTAGAACAGCCTTAACACCTGTTCTTAGATAAGACGCGTCTTAGCTAAGACGAGAAAAACTTCGTATAAATGACCTTCGCGTCTTAAATAAGACGTTGGATTGCCGTTGCTACGGGCAACATTTACATGAAAACGAGTCAAGAACAGAAATAAGACGCGAACCTTTAAGACGCGAACCATTTATACGAGCTGTTCTCGTCTTAAATAAGACATGCTCGTATAAATGGTACAGTTCGCGTCTTATTTTTCCTCGTATAAATGGCCCTAATGACGCGTTACAAAACAAGACTTACCTAATTTGTATTTTTCCTTTTCAAGTCTCTCCTTCGCGCCTGTCAGGGTTTTAATAGCCTCGTCTTGGGTGTCAACCTACCAAGGACACGAAATAGTGGATGGTAGTCTAAGTGAACGTTCGTTAAAATCCAAATCAAAGTAAGCACCAGTTAGCGAATATATTATGCAATCATCAGCTTATATTATTCATCACGGGTGGACGCGTGGTGCAAAATTATCAATTTCTTCGTTCCATATTAGCCTTGTAAGGTAATCCATGACAGTCTTGGATTCTAAATTCCAAGCTGCAGATTTCGGATTCCAATTTTCGTTAGCGAGATTCTGGGGCCGGTTCCTCGAAAGATGGTTGAGTTTAATCCAGGATTAAGCCAAATTTTAAGCAAGGTTTTCTTGTCTAAGAACTTGTTACTCGAGCTTACAAAATACTTTGTGTCTTTACTCCGAGATTCAGTGATGATAACATAGAATTTTACTCTAGATAATGCATAGGAAGGTAAATACAAAAATAGAACAAAATTTTTAATCCTGGATTAGCGCTAAGCGGCCTTTCAGGAACCGGGGCCTGGACTTTTGAGCTGAATTCCGGATTCTAAATCACAGATTCTACAAGCCAAAATTTAGTGCACGAATCCAGATTACCCTTACATCATGTACCTGGGGCGATTTTCTTTTAAACAGCTCGGTACATGAACGTGGAACTTACTATGGCTCTAAGTGTCTTAATCTCATGTTGCATTCTGACGATACACGTGGTCTGGGCTTGGTAAGCTTCCAGGCTTTTTTCCCTCCTAAAAAACAAGAGAAATCGGAATGGTCTAACACTTATTTAACATTTGATGAAGAAGTTCTGAGTCCTTTTTATGATAACACCTGACGTAGCTAACTATTGCGGGAAAATTTTGTGTTAAAAATATTGAAGGCTTTCTGAAAGCGAGCAATTGAAATTATATCGATCAAAACTTTCTCCCACTACTCGCTGACTACTGACCGATTCTGACTTTTCTTTGTGCTCCAGAATACGGAATCGTGTTGCCAAACCGTTAGTTCTCTCTTGGCGTGCTGTGTTATGACGGTCTGGTTCGATTGGGGTACCTCAATCTCACTTTGACGCTTAACGTATTTGCTCAATAATACTTTATTAGAAGCAATATGACGAAAAACACTCAATTTTGGCGATTTCGCAGTTAACATCGAATATTTTATACGGAAGGGTATCAAACATAAAATCTTTAGCTGTTTTAACACTTTCAGAAACTACAAAAAGTTGGCAAATTTCAACCCCATTCAAACCCACCAGAGTTTCTGGACCCACTAAATGGCAAGTTACGTACGCGTAAAAAAGCGATAAAGAACTTGTTTCTACTTTTGAAGTTTTCAGAATTAGCGACTTTTGAAACCATTTAAGTAGCCTTAAATCAAAATTTTCCGCTCTAAACAGTTGTCCATCATACTTTCAACTTCTTGTGTTAAAAACTCTCAGCAAAAGAAGAGATACATTGGGAGGGGAAAGCCGTCTGACTTCTTTGGAAAGGTGGAGGTGAAATGTACTAAAAAGATGAATCTTTTTCATGGCTAAGCAAATTGCCGACGTTGTACCATTTTCTAATATCGTCATCCATGGCTCTAAGATCTTCTTCGCTTCTAAAAGCACCCGAGTAGTCAGAACCTAAAGCAACCAAAAAAAGAAATATCAAACTATCAATATTTTCGCTATTTTGTTACTATTATTCTCATTTTTCGGCAATATAACATAAACTGATCAACGTCCAACCTGTTTTGCAATATTGCTGCAAAACGAGTTGAGAAGCGATGTTGCGCGTTTTTCCACCCAAGTTGCTACAAGACAGGTTTGATATGGGTGGTAAAACGCGCAATATTGCTATTCAATTCGTTTTGCTAGTTGTAAGACAATTTGCTTAATGTTAATTTATTGCCCGTTTTCCTGAACCTTTAGCTTTGAAAGAAATAGAAACAACGAAGACCGCCGAGAAGAGTTTCATGAACTTTTTCCTTTGGCCGCATATAATTAACAAAGGATTTTCTGTATATATAATTATCAAACCTGGTTTGGTCAAGAGACCGTTTTTCCCCGGATAATAGTCGGTAACGATTGTCTTTGTCGTTCATTTTTCCTTGCCAAAATGGAGTGATTATTCGAGAGATGGGGCTTTATTGAGGGGAGCAACGAATATTTTAATTTTTCTCCCTGCATATTATGCCTTTAATATTTTGTTAAAATATCCCAGTTTTGGATATATGCAACGTGGGTGAAAAACCGTTTTAGTATGTACCACACAAGCTCAAAACTCGAGAACCAAACCTTTTAGCTAGCCAATCAGCGCGCGCAAAAAGCACTACTGACAAATTTATTCACTTTTGAACAAGCACTTTGCAAATGTTCTCAATTCCAGAGAGGATTTATTCATACGTTTGGTCAGGGGCACCCAACGAGAATATAGTTCAAAACCACTTAAACATAGCATTGTTAAACGTATTTTAGTATTTAAACGGTAGATATAGGCATATTTTTATCCCCTAAAAATTTTTCATCTGTTCGGATTTCCTAGCTGAAAGTCTCGAGATCCGAAAATCATAGGCATCAAAACTTACCTTTTCGAAAATTTCAGGCGGAAAAAAGGCTCCCGAAAATTCTAGGTGAGCTTTTTAGGGTAAAAATCCGTTAAAAATGGGCAATTACACCAATTTTTAGATGTTCGAAAATCCTAGGAGAGGTAGGCAAGCAAGAAATTTTACAAAAAATGTTCCGAAAATTCTAGATCTCAAATCGTCTTCCGAACAGATATTTTCCGAAAATTGACGTTGGGTGCCCCTGTTTGGTAGATAGACTCTAGATAGTATGCACGAGATAGTTACGAATAGCGTGGTATTTTACACATTGATAGTTTGATTTTTTTGGCCTTAGATTTGCGCTCTTAGGTTTGGGTATAAAGATTATAAACGTGAACTTACCAGTAAAGGGAGGAAGGTAGCACATTAATGTGCTGTTTATCCAGTGATCTGTTAACTCACTAGCAAAAAAAGTATATGACACGTTTTAAAAAAGAAAAGTAAGCTAATCCCACTACTGAATGCAAGCATTATTTTTTTTTTTATCAATGATGCACGGCTGGTTCGGGAAGCATTTTCAAGACTCATTTGATTATAGTGGGGCTGCACTTAATTTTTTTTAAACGGCTTACTAGTTAGAAAATAGACGGGTTTAAAGAATTTAATAGATTCTCTCGGATTGCAAAGTTTTTCATTCGCAACTCAAAAAATGGTACTATACTGTAATTGTCCACAGAACAAGTACGTAACGACAATGGGATCTACTCGGCAAACGTGGTCCCAATTTCAGTTGCATAGCTACTGTAGCCTGTAAGGAAGGAAGGAAGGAAGGAGAGCTTGCAAAAATGTCTCTTTAATTTGAATTCCACCTCCAATTCCCCAGTGGTTCCCCGTCAACTGAGCTTCCACAGTCAGATTTTGCCAATAAGTGCAAAGCGTAAATGAGCGCAAATGTAAACAAAGATTGAAGACACATGACAAGGGTAATGATGTCATTACTAATGTCATCTCCGCCAATCAGCATAATTTTCACATCGACTTTTTCGATGCAGATATTCAAATCCCAGAGACATAGTTACAAGCTCTCCTTCCTTTTCCTGCTCCGTCGCCAGAGCGCCCCAGAGAGCTTGCTGCAAGCTGAGCTACGCTCGCAAACAAAGCAAAAAAATTGGGAGTGAAAGCAAAGTAATGAGGATGGGAAAGGGACAGGGAAGAAAAGCAACACTTGCTATGTAGGTTAGGCATTTGTACATCTTGATCAACATGAAACTTTGGCCACAATATCGTCTTTCTTCCTACATGTACAGTAGATGATATAAATGGAAATCATAGATGCAGTAACCCTTCAATGGTGAGGCGGTTAACTCCTTGAACTTCAGATCTTGACGTCCATGCCATAGCCTTGTGTCACATTGTTTCCTTAGACTAGAGACTTTGCTCCATTTTGTCTGTTTTCACTCAGGTGTATAAATGGGGTTGGGGGTAACCCTGTAATTCCTAGTAGCTTCATGCTACAGGCTCATCCATATCTGCTGAGCTCTTGGGTTCGCCCCGAGATCAGCCTTTTGGCAGACTGAGGAGCATGGACTCATTTCCCAATTACACCTTATGCATGCAGTGCTTCAATTCACTCCACCCAGGGAGGAGGACCTGGCATTCAAATTGTTACATCACGCTGTATATCATGCTGCAGATTGAAATAATTGTTACAATGCATGGCTGGAGTGGAAAATACATGAAGGGGTGACCTAATAATATTATTATTCCTTGTCTCACCTGAATCTGCTACAAAGAACAACATCATCAGTGAAACCACTTCTTTTGAAGAATTCAACAGCGTCATTATCTGCATACACGGCAATTGTATCATACGAGCCGATGATGGTCGGATCTTTGAGGGTCTGTGATATTAAAATAATTTTGAAGCCCGTTACTGACAATAAGTTGCAAAAGGACAACATGTAGGGGAGAGGGGGTGGGTTTACTGGTACTAGGAGCTTTGACACGGCTAACGTGCATGCTTGCATTTGAAAAATGCAAATTATATAAACAAGGCCATGAATGCACATGAGACAGCCAACTTGCATTGCTTATCAAGAAAACCTTGAAATATTAAATTTTCTTGAAATTTCTGTTGGAACCAAAACTGCGGAAAACAGCTTTTCTCCAGAAAAGCAGCTCTGTAGCATTACTGTATGTATCTAGAAGATTTATTCTGTCCAGAAATTTTTGCTGCTTTTGTATCGTGAATGTTTTAGCCATGTTCTACTCTTCCTCGACTTCTGCAAATGGCATAATATTTTAGTCTTGCTGCGCAAATCTAGTCAACATTATTAATTTGCTTCCTGCTTGTACAGGATAATGTCCCAAACTCTTGTCAGTGTTTAAAAAAACAACAAACTGCTTAGCTAACCTCAAGTAGGAACTTTCCAACTCCTGATCTCCGACACCTTTTCCTGACTGCCAATAAGTTTAGCTGAATCACTTTCTCTGATGGCCTCTGACGAGTTATACTGACACACAAATAATTTACAGATAAAAAAAAAAAAACTTCCTTGATGTATACAAATGAGCTTTCTCTTATGAAGTTTATTATTCTTAGTAATAAAATCACACAAATCACAATAATAGATGATATTGAATAAATATACCATACCTATATTCACGCTCAAATGTTGCAGCTGCTATAATCAATGATTCAATTCCTAAACCTGGCTCTGAAAGTATCAAATTATGTTAGAGCTAAATAACTAATTTAATTCATGATTTAAGTCAAATGTTTTTTATATTGGTAAACTATTAATTTGTTTTAAAATTAAGGTACATTAATTATTTTACTTCAAACTAGTGTATGTGAGAACACTTTTTCTGCCATTTGTGATGACACAACATTAGTATTAGAAGAAGGAAAAAATAATTAAAGAGAAGTTTGATAGATATTATCAAGCCTGTTGTAACATAATTATATGCTGAAGTGTACCTTCACAACTTTTTCTTTCAATTCTCCTTTTCCTTGCTGCTTCAACAAATTCTTCAGCCCCTTTTGAGAAATCCTGATCTTCATCTTCACTAATCAAGTGATAATTACATTTCAATATCATGAGTGATTAGATTATCTCTCTATATTACTTACTGCTAACTATTAAAATATCATCAGAATTATTTTTTTAAGTATGGACAGTATCAGGTAAGAAATTTATCACAGTGCACAAAAGGCTCATTATTTTTGTTAGAAGTATAAATCTTGGCAAGAACATTCACTGGTCATGAGTTTCTCAGTAAAATATGGTAAATGGCCCTTTTGAGACCTGACATCTATGATCAATTTTTATACCCTGCGCCAGACTATAATATAATATTATCAATGTTAACCACTTCTGACTGTTTAAATGTCTCTAGTCGATACTCGAATAGGCACAAAAAAATATGCACCATCCCTCAATAGCACATTTGCCCCTTCATCTCAGCTTGTTCATTTATACCTTTCATCAGATCCTTCACTGTCATCTGTGTCACTAAACACTCCATCAAATTTCCCTGGTTCTACATCCTTCTCTTTTCCTTTTGCTTCATCAGTTCCATTTGCCGTTTGATTCTCTTCAGCTTTATTTTCTACCTGATCATCAAATGCAATTTCACTGTCACAATTACAACTGGCACTGATTTCTGAGGGGCGCTTCTCAGAAATAGGTGCTGGGTTTGAAATGTTCTCATCTTCTTCTGAACTATCACTGTCAGAGTCAGAAGTTTTGTTATTGGTACTTTGTCCATCATTCCATGACACTTGCTTTTTAAGCTTTTTTGTTTCCTTTTTACTAACTGGATCTTGGCCATCAGTCATACATGAAGTCTGTGTTTCCAAAGATTGCTCTTGAAAAAATCCCTCTATCGAAGGATCATTGTCAGCTGAGATAAAACTTTCCTCAGGTTCATCTACACAGTCATCATCTTCTGGACTTAAACCTTTCATCTCCCTCAAGACATCTAAGGACAAATACAAATAAACTTAAATGTATGATATTCCCCTCCACAATGAATGAGTAGCTGAAAAAAGATGTTGACATTTTTTGTGCCCCAATTCCCACCCTTCTCTGTATATAACCACCAAACCACCTTGTGGGAACAATAGATAGAACGGACCTAAGAAGCTAAAGTATAGAAAAACAAGAAACATGGAGTTAATCAATTAGATTTTCATAAAGTTGACGTTTAATCAGACACACACATGACAAACTGTATGTGGGTATAGATGCTGTAAGGTCAAAATTAAATTGTGGTTAAAAAATTTTCAACCCTGGTTGATTTGCAATTTCCTTTACCTCCTAGGCTTAAATGTTCATAAATCAAGTCTAGGAGAGAAAGGAGATAGAAATTATCCCAGGCTAGAAAAAAGCTGAATTTAATTCTGACTTAACCCGGTATATTTTATCAGTAATAATATGATATTAAATATAAACAAGTCTCATCATCATACCATTGAAATCTCTCAGTAAAACCAATGTTTTCGCCCATTTCCCGCAGACAGTCGGATACAGAACTTCAGGTGTGATTTCAGGAAGACAGTTATCATACAAAGCTACAACAGCATGGAGCAACTCTTGATTTGAGATCTGAAAATAAACTCAGATGTCTTGTAAACAATAAAAAGCCTCCTTGGTTACCACAAATTCAGCTGACTTTCAGGTCAAATATTAGAAAAGAAAAGCGCTATACCCCTTCGACTGCAGTCATGCTTGATTCCAGTAATCTTTTGAATTCTACCAGATACGGTCGGACGCGAACCCTTCGCTTCGATTTCAAAGAATAGAAGCGAAACTTCGAAGGCATTCTCCAGCAAATCGAATTCACCGCCATCTTGATTTCATCTGAGCCACCGCTGAATGACATTAGTGTGGGCGGCTTTATTCCTTTGAGACTCCGCTGTACTTTATGATTGCGGAAATAAGGACATGGACGGACATGCGCAATCCGTCCGGTTCATGTTACAAAATGGCGACTCAATGTCATTTCCAAGTCGAGTCGATATTGTTTTGGGGCAAAAATGGAACTAGTTATCATAAACATGCGTAGACGTAGAAACTTCCATAAAATGAGTATTTCTTGTAGCCGCCTGTTGTCTTGAAAGTTGACGAACTTTGAACATGGCGGAGCTATTTCGCTCCGCGTTTAACTACATCAGTCAAACTGGGAAATCGGGAAATGACTTTGTCGGACAGTACGTGGAACTCGGGCCTGTCCAACTTCGAGTCCGGAAAGTTGTCGCAGAAGGTAAGACCGTCTTCGTTTTTATTAGACAGTGTTTATCCTTAACTCGCTCAGTTAATAAATTTACTGCAGAAACTACATCGTACCAGGAAGCCCAAAAACATGCCGGAATTCGCGTGCAGTGATACTTGTGCAAACAACAATTTTTAAACCTGATTTACACTTTTTCTAGGAGGTTACGGGTTCGTTTTTGTCGCCCAAGACACATCAACCGGAAAAGAATATGCTTTAAAGGTAGGTGTTTTTACTGATTATTTTTGCTTATAAGTTTACTTTTAATGCCTTCTGTTTGTTATCAAATATAAGGAAACAGAGGAAACCTGATCGTTTTACGTAACACCGTAGTGCTATAAATCATGCAAAAGATTGATAGATCACCATGAGTTTGTAAAACAGGTTAAGTTACACGTCACTTGTTCATTTGTTGTGAGTAAAATCATGGGAGCAACTTCAGAATACCCGGCCACTCACGCCCTTTTTAAGTCTACTGCTCCCGTAGTCCGCGGTCCGTAGTCGGCTAGCAAGTCAATATGTATTAAACTCAGTGTTAAACTGAAGTGCTACCGCGGTCCACACTCCCGCAGTCGATCAATATGTATTAAACTCAGTGTTAAACTGAAGTGCTACCGCGGTCCGCACTCCCGCAGTCGATGAATAAGTATTAAACTCAGTTTTAAACTGAAGTGCTACCGCGGTCCACACTCCCGCAGTCGATCAATATGTATTAAACTCAGTGTTAAACTGAAGTGCTACCGTGGTCCGCACTCCCGCAGTCGATGAATAAGTATTAAACTCAGTGTTAAACTGAAGTGCTACCGCGGTCCACAGTCGCGCAGTCAATCAATAAGTAATGAGGTAAGCTCTAAACTAAATTGCTACCGCGGTCCGCAGTCCCGCGCTCGGTGACTAAGCAATGAGCTAAGCGCTGGGGGTCCGCAGTCCCGCACTCCGGGTGAATAAGCAATGAGCTAGGCGCTAGAATGAAGTGATACGGCGGTCTAAAGTCCCGCACTCGATGATTATCTAATGCTGCCGCGCAAAAAGTCCCGCTTTAAGATAAAGTAATGTAAACAAGCATTGCAACAAAGGTCATATTTTAATTTAATTTAATTGGTTTAAAAATGCAATGAAATACAAACATAGTAGAATATAAACTATATGTAGAATGTAAAAAAATGATTGCTACTTAAATGGTACTGTTGAAAAGCAGGTATTCAATACGAATGTAAAAAGCTAAAACGTTTCCATTCAACAAAATGGTTTTTGAATTATAATTTATGGATGAAAAATTACTCTTAAAAAGGAAATCTAAATTGACTGCTATGAACATGTTTGTTTGTCTTAACTTAATGTCGCTTGTCGTACAGAAATGGATTTGATTTAAATATTGCTAATTCGTGATGTAATTATTGGCTTGAAGATATTGTCTCATTGGAACTGTGATATCATTATGTAGAGGCTTGGCCAAGGCATTGTCAAATTCGCTTACACTGACATTCGTACAGTTCGGCCAAGGGTTTGGCTTGCTTTTCACAAATACCTTGCAGGCGCTTCTTGCTCGAGGAATTCTAAATTCCACAATTTTTCCAAAGCCATCTTGCATTAATGATTCTGTCGCGGTGTTAAATTCACTTTCGGCAATTGCACGTGCTGATCTTTTGCCATGTTTGAACGACCAATAGGAGACCACAGGGCCTTGGGTGATTAAGACGTTGTCCCTGACCATTTGTGTGGTAGGCTGATCGATGGTTTTATCACAAACTGCGTTTGTGACTTCTTTAAGAAACTGAAAAAGGAGAAGAAACTCATTTAAAACAATGCAAGTAACCGTGAGACAGGTAATTGTCGCGGTGTATTGATCAGTTATCCGTAACAATAGACGGGAAAACATTACTGCATTTCTGGTAATAGTGCTTTGTTTTACTTCGTGAATAACTGAGGTAACGTATTAGAACAGTTTTCAACCGAGTGTAGAAAAACTAACACCAAACGTATCACACTGGCCAATCACAAAATGTCGCGAGCAAGTAATGATTAGTTTTGTTTTACTTCGAATTGGCTGAGATATTGAAGAAGCACGCGTTGAAAACCGTTCGCTAAGCGGCGTAATACAAAACCACGGCAAATGCATTAATTAATATCTACACTCAAGTGAAAAGCTCTCTAAGATTTGAATAAACCACCATTCAAAGAGCTTTGCGCGCGCGCGATCGTTTTCTATGGGCGAATAGAACAAGCCGAGTTTCTATTAATAAGAATTAGAATGTGCGCGCCATAAAGGTAATTAAAGAAAAATGAAAGTTTTGGTGTTTACGATAGCTTACCTGGCAGAGTATTTCCTTCTGTGTCTCGAGGTGATTCACGAAAGATGCTGCATTTTCCAGGGTTGTTTTTGATATCGTTGTGTCAGGTTGTGACGAGGGTACACCAGCCAATAATTCTTCCATGGCGTGATTGAAGACATGTAGGGCGCACGCTATTCTCGGGATAAGTTCTGGTGTCTTTGATTTGGGTGGCACTTTCCCATCTCTGATGGCTTCATTGACCTCAGCCACGAACTCGTCCATTTTCTCTCTGAGTAGCTCCTTCCCTTCATCGTCGAAGACGAAGTCAACGCTTTCGTCAATTCCATTTATGTTCTCGAACAGTTCAGAGAAGTCACTGACTACCTCGGTGGATAACTGATCGGTGGCTGCCTCCATTTCAGTAAGGGTCGGACGAAAGGCAAGGGGGGTGGCAAGAAGGATTCTGTCCACTAGGCCGTGTCCTTGATCCATGCGTGCGATCAATTTGGCAGCGTTGACCAGTTGCGTGGAACCAAGGAGACAGAAGGGCGTATTTGGTACAACAAAGCGTTAACTTTTCAAAGCATGTTACAAAATATTCCAATAAGTGTGCAAGGAATATTCGTGTCTCGCTCAGGTGCGTTTGACTCACGCATCTTGGATGTATCAGACACTATGAGCGTCGTGAACATTATATATACCCGGAGTTGCTGTTATTAAAAATAATGTTTTGAAATAGATTTTATGATGTAACTAAGGCAAAGGAAATTGAATATATTTGTTGTTCATACGATTTGTGCACTCTGTTATTTGCGACTGAGTAAAAGAGAGGAGCAAGTGTAGCGTGTTTGTTTCGGCTCATGGATGAAAGAACGAGTTATGTTCACGTGTAGCGCGCTAGTTTTAGCTCATGCATAAAAGAACGAAGGTAGGGATTATTCATGTGTAGCGCGAGCAAATGAATAAGCAAGGTATACAGTTTAGTGGTTCGAGGACTCGGAGGCTCCTCGGTCGGCCTAACTATTTATAGAACGAGTATGGAATGTAATTTACGTACTCGACAGCTTGGTGGACAAGAACGGGAATAGACACATTTACTGAAATTGTCTTTCGCGCAACACACTTTAAGAACGTGTAATACATAAGTACAAAAGTTTTACTTCACTCATCAAGTTCATGTCACGTTTATTTTGCTTTTATTTCACTCATCAAGTTCAATTAACGTGTATTTTGCGATCATACATGTATGTAAATTATGTCGACTGCGGGACTGCGGTAGCAAGGATCAACAAGGTCAACACCAACGCGCACGATGCAAGCGGCATATTTCGTGATGTTTATATACAGATATTAGGTAAAGTATGTCGACTGCGGGACTGCGGTAGCAGGATTTGATGAATGATATTTCAGTGGCCGGGTATTCTGAAGTTTAGCCAAATCATGAAACCAACTGTTATCAGATAGAACATTTGTGCAATTTTGTGCATTGCAGAAAACTTCAGTAGTATTTATTAATTTTATTTTGTAACAGTTTATTTTGATTATTAAAATAATTTAACACTTGTTACAGGTTTCCATTAAAATTATTGTAGGTATCTCACTGTTGTCATAATAATATAAACTGTAGACAGGTATAAAATTAACACATTCATAGCTTTTGTCACTATGAATGAAAATAGTGTAGTACATATATTTTTTTTCTACTTGGCCATTCGGCAGTTCCTGCATTAAGTTTTTCTGACAGGTTTTCATTCTCCACAAGCAACTTTTATCAGGAAGAAAGCTTTCTCTAGTTGCTGTTTTCTCATCAAGAAAGTGAGTCCTGGCCGTTTTAATATATTTTTTTGACATATTTTTTTCAGCGACTCATGGCTGGTGACGAAGCAGCAAATAAAGCCATTCTCAATGAAATAACAGTCCTTGTATCCTTTTCAAAAATAATGTAACACTCTCTAGTTTGCATATATTCTATTCTTTTCATAAATAATCCAAATTACAATGGAACCCTGTCATAAGACTATGCTGTTATTGGAAAACACTTTTTCTGGTTTGAACAAAAGTCCACTAGCTTCTTCTTGTTCTACAGCCTCGTTAATACATTGTCCTCACTGTCATTATGACAAAAAATAGGCTTGGCAAAACTTACCTACAAGCTACAGTGAAACCTGTATTAAGCGGACACCCTCAGGGAATGCTGTAGTGTCCGCTTAATACAGGGTGTCCGCCTAATACAGGTTTCAATAGATAACGTCCTATGAGGTGTCAAATGCCATTCAAATAAACAGTGGAAATGTTTAGAATACTCCAAGAGACAATGACGATATACGCTTGCATTAATTTCTGTATTACAGTGGACCAATAATTGGTCATAGTATCATAAACATAGATTGCAACTCAATTTGAAGAAATCAGATGAGTGAAACAAGCTCTATAAAGACAAAATGAAATAGAAAACAATACTGTACTGTGAAAGTAATCAAATAAGTTAGTCAAGTCAGGTTTTTTAATGTACAAATCGAAAACCATGTGGGTGGTAACTTAATACAGGTGCTGCTTAATAAAGGTTTCATTTAAAGTAAATAAGGAAAATAAATTTGGGGACTTCGACCACTGTCCGCTTAATAGAAAGTGTCTGCTTAATACAGTGTAGTTTGTGGTTTTGTGGCTTGCTTCTATATCCTGATCTTTGCTGCTGATCGGTGATTGCCTGATTGGTCATACACAATAAACTTTCCTGAATCAGATGTTCACAGTTTTCTTATCTTGATGGTAAATTGACAAATATTGAATAAGATACCTGCTAGCAGAGTGAACTAGAGAAAGACTCTGCTGAATCAAGTAAGATCATTGTTGAGCATGTGCTGCTTGTTGCCAGGATACAATTTTGAACTTACGGTCAGTCTCCACGAATTAAAAGTCTAGAATGCTTGATTGCTTGATTGTTTTAGCCTTAAACCAACAAGAATGACAAGAATATCAGACACTTTCATGACTGCAGAGCCTGGGCAATCAGGGTTGTCAAAGTAGCCAGCTGCTGGCAAAAATCACTGCCTACTTGGTTAGTAACAGCCAGCTACTCTGCTTGCTTTTTTAACGGATGGCGTTTTTTAAATAGGATATCCCTGGACTGGCCGCTTACTTTGACATTTGAGCCGTCTACTTCAAAACTTTTTCTGACAACCCTGGCAATACCTCACAACGCTGATAGGCAGTGAACTCATGTTTTTTTGAGAAGCACACTCTGTAGTACCATTACTACAATGTATTTGTCAGCATTCTGGGTCAACGCTATTAAAAACTGAACTTTGGTGACATTGAGTAATTCGTGGGGGAGGGGAGCGGTCACTTACCACAAACAGAAAATATAAGAATACAGTGCAACCCTGTTAATGGGACCACTGTTGGCCCATAAAATCCTGGTCATAATAACATCGTATTAACGGGATCTTCAAGATAGTGAAATGACCAGTGTTTCTTACAAAATAATGTACGTTTGAGTTGGTATAAGGCAGGGTTCCATTGTGTTTTAAATTTCTGGCCTTAAAATCTGAGAAATTGTTGCTTACAAGAGAGTTTTTAAAACAGAATTCAAGTCAGAAACATAACGGTTATTTACAAAGAGGTCACTTGCGAGAGGTGGTCGCTTACAAGAAGTGGTTGCTATGAGAGAGTTGACTGTGCTAAGCTGTGTGCTTGGTACAGCAGGCTCAGTTATAACCACTGGTTTATATTCACACTTGGAAAACCAGTTTGATGATAGAGAACAAGATTGACTGGTCCAGGAGTTTGGGCTTGAGACAATCTATTCTGAGCCTCTTTTCCCCTGCTCACTTAACCCTTTAAGCCCTAAGAGTGATCAGCATCAAATTTCTCCTTGTAATATCAATGCTTTGTAAAACAGAGTGGTCGTGAGAATTACGGACATGATCACACAAAGGGGTGACGAATGGTATTTGCGAGCATTCGTGAGCATGCCAAGCACTGCAATTTTTTTGGGAGCTGTAGCAGAAATAAAAAATTTGCTTTGCGAGCTTGCGAGCAACGTAAAAATTGGGGGAGCACGAGCAAGCGAGCACTCGTTTAAATCTTGCGAGCAATTCAAGCAAAGGTAAAATTTTGCGAGCAGTTAAAAATTTTAATGGACCATTCATCACCCCTATACAAGATGAATTTGCTTGGTATTTTATCAACTTCTCCCCACTATTTCTGTAGGAAATGAATAGAGGCAACAAATGAGAATTCAAATTTTGATCTTAGGGTTTAAAGGGTTAAGAAGACAAAAGGAGGCTCTGCCTCTGGGTTGTCTTGTCAGAAGATCAACAATCAGACTGAAATTATTTGCCATCAGTGACATGGTTTTGATTGGCTTAGAACCATTTTGTGGTGGAGTAAAGCACAGTTAAACCTTAAATTATTAAACTGCCACCTTTGAGGAAGGGACAGGTGGTTTCTTAATAAGCGTTAGTTGTTCAACAGAAGTGCTGTTCACAGTGATGTACAGACAATTTAATTGGTATTATCTCATTACTCTGGTTACCATCAACCTAAACAGGGTAACCAACATTTTATGGTGTAGCGAGTGGTGGTCAGGGTTGCACTGTGGTGAATGAACTTGATACACTGTAGAATAAACAATGTTAGTCACCCTTAACAGCTTGCAGAAACGTCTTCGAGGACATCCCAACATTGTGCAGTTCTACTCTGCTGCATCTCTCAGTGAAAAAGACACTGAGCATGGCATGTCTGAATATCTCATCTTAACTGAGCTCTGCAGTGGTGAGTACTTTGCTCTTATTGTTTCTAGGTACACGTACATGTAGCAAAAAAAACAGTGGCAGCTAGTTTGATCCCAGTAGTGAAGGCATAAGTTATACAAAATTAATTAATCATTATTAAAATTTAAATACACTGTACAATTGATGCAGGGGACAAAAAAGTATTGTCTAGTAGCCAGGGGTTTCAGTGGAGCAACCCATCCATAGGAAGTCGTCCAATGGGTAAACAACATTATCGCAAGGGGTTTGGTACGTTATTGTACAGTGTAGGACTGCAGCATGGCTGCTCGGGGCAAGTAGTGACAGCTTTCCCAAGCGATCGATTCTTTGAATTTTCATCCCACCACAATGTGATTTTTTTTAATCAGGGATTATTGGGCTAAATGCTGCATGATGTCTAGCATGTAATTCTTTTAGAGCTTTTTTGGAGCTTTAGCTCCAACTTTGATATCCACCAGTGGAAAACTGGTTTCCTTGTCGTTTGCTTTTACTAATTTCAAAAAATTCAATCACTCATCAGGAGGAGAGTTGATAAAACTGTTGCAGGAAAGATATGGCCAACCGTACGCACCAGATAAAGTACTGAAGATGTTTTATCAGACGTGTCGTGCAGTGGCTCACATGCATAAACAGACACCACCAGTTATACACAGGGACTTAAAGGTGCATAAGAACTTCATTACACTGTACACTGTACATTCTGTTGAGTCTACTGTGGTGGCTCTTTACTGCC
Source organism: Porites lutea (assembly GCF_958299795.1). Taxonomy (NCBI): domain Eukaryota; kingdom Metazoa; phylum Cnidaria; class Anthozoa; order Scleractinia; family Poritidae; genus Porites; species Porites lutea. The sequence continues at coordinate 18,063,322 of NC_133212.1, forward strand.
GTTCTATGCAGACAGAACCAATGGTGTTATCTAAGGCTAGACTCTAGTGCAACACTATATCACCAGTACATGCATTTGTCCCCAAATTCCTTGAGTAACACTTTCTTGTTTGTACTGAAAGGTGTTGATATTATTTTCTGATATTGTTGTTACTGTGTTAGTCTACAATGTTCTGATTTGATTGGTTTTCCTACCTCAATCCTCAAAACTCAATGTGGAGCACAAAAGTCTTGGAAAACAACTTTTACACATATGCTTGATTTTCCAGATTGTTTAGAATCAAGTATTATAATTCTTCCGACACAAGGAAAAAAGCATTAGTTTTGATTTTGAAAGGCATTAATTATTTAGTCATTCTGTGTTCATCGAAACTTGTTTTCAGGTTGAAAATCTTCTTATCAGTAGCAGAGGACAAATTAAACTTTGTGACTTTGGTAGCTCCACTACAACACGGGTCACCCCAGATGACTCTTGGACAGCACTGCAGCGAAGCCTTGCAGAAGATGAGGTAAAAAATTAAATGTGTTAATGTTGATGTGCAGTTTCTTTCCTGTTCTTTAAAACAGTTTAGGGTTTTGATTTAGTTTGTCTAGAGAAGAAAACATGCACTCTAGTAACAGTGATTGAGTTCTCACACTTTTTTTTATTGTTTAGATTCAGCGCAACACAACCCCCATGTACCGAGCACCAGAGATGATAGACCTGTACAGTAACATGCCTGTAACAGAAAAGGCTGATATCTGGGTGAGATCTTAACTTTTGTCATTATTAAAGCCAGTTCTAATAACTTCATGAAGACTTGTACTCCAGATGCAATAACAAAGTTAAGCCAACAGTACATAATTTAAAACATGTCTTCTGGTCTTGTTTTCAAACTGTTTGATGTGTGTTCTGAAGTATTATTGCTCAATGGCAGATTCAGATCTTCAAGGAAGTAGGGTGTCTTCTCATCTAGACCCCAACCCCAGCATCACCCCCTCCCCTACACAATGTAGATCCCGAACTCTTATGAGATTTCTGTTTTCCCCTTGCTCAGGGGTGGATCCAGGAATTTTTGATTGGGGGGTCCAAACTTTGGTTCAGAAAGGACTGTTGAACTTTTTTGTGGCAAATTACTTCTAACAGATACGACCACATTTTGTGATATGTGAACCCCGGTCGTCATTGGCATTGGAAATACTGCTTTGCAAGCAGAGGTCAACAGATCATACAAGGGTACCCAAAAACAAAATTACATTTTTGAATATCCCTGGAATTTAGTATAGTGGCAAAATTCAATGCGCATTTCATTAAAAAAAATCATCCATTTGAAAAGTGATACAACATCCTGTCGATGTAAGAATTTCAGTCTCAAACAAGTGACAGGTCTGATGGGGGGGGGGGGGGGGGGGGGTCCAGATCCTCCCCTGGATCTGCCACTGTTACCAGGATTCAATATGCATCTTTTAATAGGCAAAGGCCAAAGACTACTGCCACACTTCACCAAGAGTAACTAGAAAAGAGAAGGAAGGCAGATGCTAAATCCAGTTTTGCTCTTTTGTCCTTTCCAGGCCCTTGGTTGTGTTCTATTTTATCTTTGTTTTATGGAGCACCCCTTTGAAGATTCTGCAAAGCTTAGAATACTTAATGCCAAGTACACCATCCCAGAAAGTGACGCCAAGTATACAGTGTTCCATGACCTGATCAGTAAGTATACATGAATTAACTCATCAACATTTTCTGTAAAAAAACGTTGAACCTCTCTACACGGGCCACCTTGGGCAATTTGGACAGAGAAAAGTGGTCATTATAGATAAGGTTGGCCATATTTGTGGGAAGGTGGGGGTGTTATGTAACACCACTTTTGGGGTGAACGTTAGAACAGCTGTCTTTTATTTTTACATATTTTAAAATACTTCATACAATCAAAGACACATCTGTAACCAAAAAATACTCATTCAAAACAGCAGTGTTAATAAAACAGATCAAACAAGTTACTGTGAGTACATCTTGTTGTACATGATTTGTTCTGAAATGGAGATGTTGTTATGGCATTTCGGACTGCAGAGTAAAATAGTGGTACAGTGTCACTCAGTGGCCATTACAGAAAGGTCAAAATAAGTGTGAATGTACATGTATTTAGTGTTGGTCAGGGTAAAACATAGGTGTTTTGGGATAGTTTGCAATTATATAGAGATTGCATAAGTAGTATGGTATGGTATGGTATGGTAACTTTATCTGTACACGGTATTTCCTTCAGGTACATTTACATTCAAGTATAGAAAAACTAACTTCCTAACTAATCTAAAATCTAAGATAAAAACTAAAATAATAAAGATGAAAAGAAAACACCTGCTCGAAAACTTTAGCCACCACAGGAATGATCGAAATCGGCCGGTAATTTGAGGGATTGCTTCTATTGCCACATTTCTTGTAGACAGGAGTGATCCTAGCGCTCTTCTATTTATCGGGAAATATACTTATTTCAATCGATCGGTTGAAAATGAGTGCTAGAGAGTCAGAAATTAGATCGAAGCATTCTCTCAGAAGTCTGGCAGAAACTGTATCAAGTCCAGTGGCTTTCCTCATGCGTAATTTACGTTAGTGAGACAAAACCAGAGATGGACTTATTTGTTGAAAACTAGTACTAGTGGTAACTGTAACAATATAATTATTTGTATCTCTTTTAAAGAGACAGTGTACTTTCTAATATTTAACACAACTACAGTGAAACCTACAAATTTATGCCTTCCATTTAGTGGCCCCCCTCTAATTAGCTGCAGTTTCAGAGTTTAATGAAAGTCTGTTTTACAGCTTGGCATTTGGGCAAGCTGTAGAGCTCTACAATCGTTGACGCTCAACTTGGGTCATACTGCTATGATAATTGTCTTTGTCTCTTCCAATGTTGTTTTAAAATGGTTTTTGGTGGACTTGTCCCAGTTTGAGGCCAACATTCAGAGGACAGAGAAAAGGAGGTCCAGCACAACATGTCAACGTTATTCCTTCAATTGACCCAAGTTCTAATGTCACAGATTGAAGCATGTACTCGCCCAAGAGTCATTTTTATTAAATGTAGCCCCAACAAATTTTTGATGAGCAGGATTGATTACAGTTTTTCTGTAACTGAATTCCCTAAAAAACTTCACGAGCCCATCGTACAAGTTAAGAACAGGATCCAATAGCCTGATAGCCTGAGAAAACAGCTGACATTAGGCGACACTAACACTGGTTTCCCTGCCCAATGATTTCTGACAAAAGAGTGCAGAAATTCCATACTGATGATGCGTCACTACCTAGATCTGGGTAGTGCTTGTGATTGGTTGAATCAAATTTTCCACGCGGCACGACTAATCAGGAGCACTACCCAGATTTGGGTAGTGACACATTATCAGAATGGAATTTCTGCACTCATTTCTCAGACGTCATTTGGCGGGGAAACCAGTGGTAGCATCGCCAAATGTTGGCTGTTTTCTTAGGCTACTAGCCCTATAGCAAAATTCACTAGTCCAGGCTATTGGACAGGACTGAGTTAAGCTGAGTTAATCAGAGTTCTAGCTAGCCTGCGAAAACATCCGTTTCTCCTCGCTCTTCGCCGCTGGGGACGTTTCGCTTGGAGGAATGTCTGCGACTCACCGACAGAAATTCCATACTGGTGACGTAAAATCTGTCCGGAATCCGGTCAGAAGCGCTGGTTGGTCGACAGAGTAGTTACATTGTTTTAGCTATTGTTTACGAATGACAGTCTTGACAGACAAAAGACAAAAGGCCATAGAGGTCAAATGTAAATGTGAAGAATCTCTGACAAAACAGTCAATATTTGTGTAATACAGTCTTCTCTAGAAGACGCATTTGAGTTTTGCCGGAGCTCTTTGGCAGATGAACACAACACTTTACCAAAATTGACCAGAGGACAAAATTAATAAAATTGGACAAATTTATATTTGGAACCCCATGACTACCGGATTTATTATGTAAACATTAATTTGCGTCATCAGTATGGAATTTCTGCCGCTGAGTCGCAGACGTTTCTCCGCGCGAAACGTCCCCAATGGCGAAGAGCGAGGAGAAACGGATGTTTTCACAGGCTAAGCTCTAGCATACTGGCCAACTCATTACTATTAACTGGCCAACCTTCAATAGGCATCCACTTGTCTGATCCCCAAAGGTGGCCACTTTATATAGAGGTTTTAAATGACACACACAAAATTTTGTGACTCCGTTGCTAGCACAGCCCACCTTCAGTTTGTTTAGAGAGTATAAGTTCCATCAAAATAGTAATACTGATAGCAAGTTTATCCATTGATTTTCACAAAGAATACATGTTGCAAGTAAACCCAGCCAAGCGACCCGATATAAGGGAGGTACTAACTGGACTTGAAGCCATTGCAATTGCCATGGATGTGGATCTAAAAGGAAAAGTGGTAATGTAGCGCTAAGTCTTGATGTCATCTTCTGTTGTTTAATTGTAATTGTTCTCTTTGTAGTGTATTTATTGCAGTAATGATACCAGTCACCCTCCACCAATGGTTTTCAGGTTCAATATGGCCTAGTACAGGGTGCAAAGAAAGTCAGCTTTAAAGGTTACCATTGGGGCAAACTGTAGCTGGCATCTACTAGCCCAAAATTCATTTTAACTGGCCCCCAAAACGTTTGATAAGCAGGATTGATCACACAGCTCTTATGTAATTTGAATTCATCAAAAAACTTCACTTGCCCGTCAGGCAAGTTAAGAACAGAATTTGCTAGTCCAATAGCAAAATCCCCTAGCCCTGGGCTATCGGACACTACTTTCTTTGCATGCTGGCCTAGTATTTTTAATTTGGTTGAGGATGTTTAATAATTCCCCTCGTGTTGGCTTTTGGGGATCTCTTTATTTTGGTGTAAACTTCAACGATTTTAAATGAGGTTTTTGAAAACTATAATGTGATTCATGGTTGACAAAATATTACTTTGTCTTTGACATTTACATTAAACAAAGATCTATACATTTGCAGAGAGATGATGCCCCACAGTCTTCAGGAGAAAGATCTCCTCAGGGTGGGTATCTATGAACTGTAAATTTTTATTTGCATTCAATGATAAGAAAAGTAAGCCATGAACAATACCTCAAATAAACAACACCTTGCAGATACATGTAAAACTCTCTAAAGAGGTATTGTTTGAGTGCTCACTCTAAGGCATTATTCACAGGCTCAAATGTAAGATGCTTTCTACTACGTAGTAAACACCACCACAGTTAAGTACATGTACTGCTCTCTAGTTTACATTTGAATAATAACACCAGAGGATTTCATCCATGGACTCAAAATGTTGGAACCACCTTGTACAGAATAACTTACAGTACCACTGGATGAACTGCTTAGTAGCTTTCATTTGAAAGGTCACACTCAAGGATCTTGTCCCCAGATGTAAGAGTTAGTACCCCCTTGTACCGCATGATAAACAGTAACTCAGTGCTGTTACTAAAATCCAACTAGTGGTCTATTATCAATGCTGCATTCTGATTGGTTGAGCTACTACTAGGCTATATGTTATAGCCTGCTAGTAGCGAAAAGCACGGGCTTTTTGGCGGCAAAAAAGGATTAAAGTCTAGCTTTAACTAGCTAAAATTTTTTTATTCTCTATATTTTTGACCAACTAGTTGGATTTTACTAAAACAATAATATTTGTCTCGCCCTCATGGCCTCTGAGTCAATAACCCAGCCCATTCGGGCGCCAGGAATAATTGTTAATTATTTGCATGATCATACTTACAGGGCATCTTAGCCAGGTACGTCCTAAATTGCTGTGTTTCACCTGTAAGCTCACTTTACCACAGCCAAGAACCCATTCCCTCATCTAGCCTGGGCTTAACTAGCTTGCATACCCAGTGGTAGAAGCACAGGAGACTTACAAGGGTATAAGCAAATAAGACGGACTGGGAGAGATTCTTTTCCAGCACCCTCCCCCACCCCTGCGTCAAGTTTTTTACTTCTTTTAATTGCACCTCATGCCCTTGTCTGTCTTCTGTGCTTCTCACATTTGGCTAAAAGGGAATCAAAACGACCATTATGCATGCCAGGGTAAAACTGATTTTGATTTTTCTCTAGGGAGTACCAGTGGACCACCGCAACTGCCAGCATCTGGCAATTCAGCACTACTTGGTGGAGTAGTGAAAGGCGCCAACAGTTTTTTTAGCAACATCAAAGACATGTCCAACAAAGTTATGCAGTCTGTTGCAGGGTATGTTCATCTTTTCTTTGGCTGTTCTTGAGAGCTACTAATACAGCTCTTGAATAATAGTTACCGTAAAATTCCGAAAATAAGCCCCTCCATGTACAAGCCCCTCCAAATATAAGCCCCCCAAACGGGTAACGCAAAAAAGCTTCCGTTAAATAGCCCCTCCAAATATAAGCCCCCTGGGGGCTTGTACTTGGAAAATTGCCCTCAAATACAAAGTCAAACAATGCAAAAACGGTAAATTCACTTTCAACTATAAGGCTAGCCCAATCGATTTTGAAACGCAAATTTCCCTCCGTAGATAAGCCCCTCCGAATTTAAGTCCCTCCAAAAATAAGCCCTGGGGCTTATTTTCGGAATTTTACGGTAATTAATTTCATCATGACCTTATTGTACTGTATGTGCAGCAAGGGCAGGTACATGCACACAATTTCGTTGGAGTCAATGTTGTCACATGCTTTCTGTATTTAACAATAATTATTCCTTGAGCCTGAATGGGCTCTGAGTCAATAGCCCATGAGGCCGAAGGCTGAATGAGTTATTGACTCAAAGGCCATGAGGGTGAGAGGAATAGTTGTTTAAGTAAAATCCAACTAGTTGGGCAAAAATATTGAGACAAAACAACTTAAGCTAGCAAAATGTGATTCAGCTGCCATTTTTTGGGTTTTCAGAGCCAGCGCTTTTCGCTACTAGTGGGCTATAACATATATCCTAGTAGTAGCTCAGCCAATCAGAACGCAGCATTGACAACAGACCACTAGTTGGATTTTATTAAAGTCATATGTACGTGTTGATTGTTTATGGCCCTCCCTTTTTCGTATTTGTATTTTTATTCCCTGACTTTGCTTACATGTATAAGAACGGGATTTAACCGTAGGGGGTCAGAAAGGGAATTTGATTGATTGATTATCCTCTCCTTGCAGCATAACTCTAACCCCTCACACTTCAAGTTCAAGAAAAGAAAAGATGTTAACTATTCCTTTCTTTCTTTTTATTTCGTTCTTTATCATTAGATATGTTAAGAATGACCTGGACCTATCGTACATCACTTCCAGAATTATGGGTATGCAGCATTACTTCCTTCACTTTTTCATCCTTTGGCTAAAAGAACTTATGGGAAGCTGTGAAAAGAAAAAGCTCAAATTTGATTATAGAGTTAACAGCACCACTTAAAACTCTTTTAAAATGTTTTTTGTTGGAATGGTTTGCTTATAGACTTTATCCCCTTAGGTTTCATTTGATTGATCATCCTCCCCTTGCAGCATAATTCTAACCCTTCCCGCCTGGTTAGCTCAGTTGGGAGAGCGCCGGTCTGCCGAGTGGGAGGTCGCAGGTTCAAACCCCAGCTGGACCAACACTCAGGGTCTTTAAATAGATGAGAAGAAAGTGCCACCTTTGTCTGATCTTCTCGGATACGGACGGAAAACCGTGGGTCCCGTCTCACAGCACTTTCCCTGATTTGTTCTAGTGGGACGTAAAAGAACCCACATCACTATTCGAAAAGAGTAGGGGTCTTAGACCCCGGTGGTGTGGCCAACCTTTACGGGTTGTGGGATTGGGTAGGGATGGCACCTTGCATGGGACCTGAGTCCCGTTTGTGCACATTCCCTCTGGGCAGGCCTGTGTCCAGAAAAGCTGGTAAATAAATTGAATGGTTACCCACTTAAACAGTTAGAACACATTATAGAGCATAATAAACAGCGCCTCTCTGTAAGACGAACACTTCTCTCTGTCCATTTTGTGTCAATAGGAAGTAGCTTTGACAGGAGTTTTGGACAGTATTTGCATTTTTGTTTTCTTAAGTTTTAATTGTTGCTCTTTTTTCCTCTTTTAGTGATGTCTTATCCAGCAGATGGCATTGAGTCTACCTATAAAAACAACATCGACGATGTACGATCTTTTCTAGACTCTAAGTATCCCGAGAACTATCTAGTAATAAATGTATCACCCAGGACATACAGGACAGAGAAACTCAGTGACAGGGTAAGTTCACCTTCTTTTTATCTAGATTTTTTATCTGTAACCGGCTAACACCTCAACAACCCATTACCACCCGTGTGCAAACACCTCCCTTGTACCACTTGTGACGTCATCAGTTTGATGTCCAAAGATGATCTTCTCATTTCACAATTCTCTGTGATCACCTAATAAAATGTGATAGGCGATATGAGAGCACTTGCTTGAAATAAATTCTCAAAAGGGCAGATGCATCAAACGACGAATTTGCTCTTACAGAGTCGTGAGGGTTTCTCGAACAAATGTAGTTATACGCACAGTTGAACCATGAGTCCATTATTTTTTGTATTATGACGTTATCAAATTCAAAGCGGCATTTAATTTTAATTTAATAATCTCTCCCTCACAATTTAGGCAGTTAGAGTAGCCAATCAACAAATTTGAATTTTCCTTCTTGACCAGATATCGCCTTCCACTTCGTCAACAAGAGATTTTGGTGACAGCTATAATTTTCGAATTCTTGTATACCTGCAAGATTTTGAACGTTTAACTAGAGACTTGAGAAACTTTGTTCCTGTTTTATAGGTGTTGAATTGCTGCCTGGTGGGCCATAGGCTTCCTCCGCTAGAGAAGCTGTTATCCCTATGTAGGAAGATGTATTCTTGGTTGAAGACTGATAAGAAACATGTGATTGTCATACACTGTCAGGTAATGCAAAAAGTAGCACAGGTTTGTATTGCCGTCAAAGCTTTCAGACTCTCAGGATTGGCTAGGCTCAAAATTCAGAAAAAAATTCATAATTCTGTTTTGTAATTTAATGTCAAACAGATGATGCCACGTGAAAGTACTGCTAAAGAGGTTTCATTTGAATGGTAACACCATAGGATTTCATCCTTAGACTCAAAAGTTAGAGCCATATACTAAATGATAAGTACCACGTGAAAGTTCTGTCAAAGCGGTTTCATTTGAATGGTCCATGGCACACCAGAGGATTTCATCCACAGATTCAAAAGTGAGAACCACCTCCCAAATTTCTATCATGCAGTTTGCATGGGATGGGCTCGTGTGGGAGTGAAAGGGTAAACGGATCATTTGAGGTTTTTGGGTAACTGACCACCAACCCCTCCCCTAACTAACAATTTTGCCTTAAGTGATATGTGGTGTAAAGGTCGAGTAAACCCGAACAAAGTGACGTTCGTCTAACGTACCGTCCATTTTGTTTACCAGGATGGTAAAGAGGCATCTGGTGTTATTGTAGCAGCGTTGTTTGTATTCTGTAAATTGTTCAAAAACCCTACCGGAGCAGCCGACATGTTCAGTATTCGTCGTTGTGGAATTGGACATAAAGTGTCACTGACAGCATCACAAGAACGGTAAGCCTGCTATTTGTCAGCGCGCTATATATCGCTCAGTTATTGTAATAGAAAGAAATGTAACACGCGAAGTGATGGAGTTAATAACTTTCGAAAATTAGGTTAGTTCAAGTAAAGGTTTTGCAACACAGAATTCAATGTAATGAAACTTTTACAAGGGGAAACTGATCCCTTGCCACCAGGTCCATGGTAATTAGAACGAGCAAACGTTGACTGCAAGTCTAAACATTGTACTCGCTAATAGATGGACTTTTTCCTTTGTTCCTGTAGTTATCTACTTTATATAACTCAGCTGATTAATAACCAGGAGATGAAGCCTCATCAGTATTCAGTGTACATCAAGTCAGTTACTATGCACCCAGTCCCAGCCTTTAACAAAGCCAGGTATGGAAGTTTTGAGTTTTCCCTGGGAATTTACCGGTACATCCCAGGTTTTGAGTT
>NC_133212.1:18080789-18108289 GCF_958299795.1 Porites lutea
TCTTATCGTGTGGGTTTGAGGCTATAATAGCTTCTGCCATTTGTAGGTTTTTGATCAATTTTTATACCTTCTTGTCTTAACAGAGAGGAGCTGGACATCAGTAAAGACGACGAAGGAAAGTTTACTTCACGGTTTACAGTAACATTAGATATCACTGTGGATGCAGAGGAAGTTAAAAGTGCTACCCACACCTGGGACACACTCAAAATCGACAAACTCTTCCCTCAAGTCTGTTTCTCCACCAAAGAAGAGTATCTTGAGTGTCAGGAGGAGTTTGGTACGTGTATGATCATAGGTTACGGTTGTGGATCTATCTAAGGGTTGCGCCTGGGGTCACACGGTGTCTGGCGAATTTTCGAAACGTTCGAGATTTTCGCCCTCTTCACACGGAACTGACGAATCAGGTTGAATTTTAACCTCTTTCATTGGTTTTAACATCTGCCACTGCGCAGAGTGCTTCTTTAGCAAATATAAAGTGATGTCTTCTAGCCGAGTTCTTTCCCACGCATTCATGCAAGTACGTCTTTGCCGTACAAAAATTTAGACGGTCACACTGCGCTGGTAAAATTTACGACCGTACCGACTTAAAACTTGACCTCGATTTTTGCGTTCAAACATCTGAACAGTTAGGCGTCAAAATTTTCGGACGGTCAGTCAGGTTCTATGTGAACGGACCACGTAAACGCCCAACTTTTTAACCCCATAGCCTTAGACCAAATCGAGATGAGTCAAGTTGATGCAGCCGTGTAATCCGGTTTTGTTTCCCATAATTGAAGCGGATTATGATACGTTTCTGTGAAACTGCCCACCTACCCCTCGCCTAAGCCAACATTAACACTTACTTCTCACTTAGGGCAAAATGTTAGACTAGGGGAGGGGTAGGTGGGCAGTTTCCCAGAAACGTTTAATAATTCGTTGAAGCCATGTTTGTTGAGTTCGTTATTGCTGTTCTCCTTTTTATCACAGTTAATGCAGATGATAGAGAATCAAACATGGTGTTTAACTGCAAGTCAAACGAAGTAGAGGAGGACGCGGATGAAGTCACTCTACAGCCGTCTGAAAGCGCAGATTCCGACAGTTCCGATGGTGCATCAGCAACCAAGCCAAACAAGGACTTTTTCTCGGCAATAAATTGGCAAGAAGCTAATGCCAGATCGTCAACAAACAAGGACTCCTTTGATGATAGTGATGACGATTTTGGGAACCTGCGCAGTGATGGGGACAATACCGCTGGGCATGGATCATCGCAGGCGCACGATTTCTTCTCCGAGAGAGAAGGAGTGGAAACTAGTGCCCAGGGTGGAATGGACTTGTTTAATTTGAAATCGGCATCTAGCGAGGGAATGGATGAACGCTTATTTAATTTTGAGGATAGCGATTCCGATGAGGAAGAGCCGGTCATTAGCAAGAAAACTGTTAACGTGGACTTGTTGAATTTAGGAAGCAATATTAAAACGCAGCCAAATGAGGACATTCATGGGGGCACCGTGAAAACTAATCATGTAGCGGTCACCGACGATATGGGAGTAGACCTGCTTAATTTATCTCCAGGTAAGATTGTCACACGCCGGCATATAGCATAGCTCGTTGCGTTTGGATTTCCGCCCCATTCTCCTCGCGGCTTAACCGCCCATTTGAGTGCTCGACAAACAAAATCGCCTGCTACGCAATTGCTCCCTTCTGCCTCGCTCGTCTACCTGCCAACGTTTTCAACAAAGTGATACCAGCGCCGTACAAACGACTTGTTGACGAGATCAAGCAAAACTAACTTCTAGAGAAGGACTGGATAACTTACAATTTGACTAACAATAGACGACTGTTCAACTGTGACAATAGACGGATCGAAACACACCTGGGCTGAGTTGCTCAAAGCATGGTTAGCTTTAACCACTGGTTAAGCAGTATCAAAACCAATACGTTGTCAAGGTATTAAACGCTGGTTAACGCTAACCATGCTTCGAGCAACTGGGCCCAGATTACGAGTCTTCATAGTCAATAACATCCCGGCTTAACTGACAGACGACCAATAACATCGCGACTTAATTGACCAATCAGATCAATAACCAGAGTACAATACCATCAACTGACGTGATACAACTCACTTTGACTCTGAAGATGACTACACCACAGGTTGTCGAAACGTCAGTCACTGTCAACAACAACAGTCCTATTCAGGACTACGTTCACCCGGACGATCAAACTCAACCTACTTTTGAAATACTCCTGGGTTCAAACCTTTCACAAAGTGATAGATATCCTAAGCCGCAGTTTACCTTTCCTTCGGAACAATTTTCGCTGTCTTCTTTATGTTTTAAATCCAGATCGGTGCCCTCCTCTTCTCCCCTCCCCCCCCCCCCCCCCCCCTCCACAGTCGTTTTTAAAGTGGATAACTCAATCCTTTAGAAAAAAACTTGTACCTAGATAATTAAAGATGCCTTTAGTTATCTACTAAACGGTGAACCGTCTAGTAATTTGTGCTACCATTTTTTTAAAGACCAAACGCTTTGTGCAATTGTTCCTGTTCTTTCCAAATGCAAATTCTAAAGTTTTAGATGAATCCTACTACCTGGGCTTTTGTATTTAAAAGCCGTACCCCTTAGCGAAGACGTGCCTTTTCCTTAACCCCATGAAGAATGCAAAAAAGACCCCCTCAAGAAATGGGTCTATCCCTAAAAGCGTTTTTGAGAAAACACTTTTACTCGTCAATTCAAGAATTATCTGAAATCTATGTTTTCCGGTAAGGATTCCATTGAAATACAGGTTTTACCCCTCTTTGGTGAAAAAACAAAACTCCAGAATTTTTTAACTCTTTCCCTGAAGAACTCTACTAATTTTATACCTTAAGCGTTGAGAAATCCACCCGACCTCAAACCAAGGGGGTGTGCATTGTAGAAACAAGAGAGTAGGGGGTACAGTAGTGTCTTCACTTTTATTTAGTCCATCTATAGATAAACCTTGTACTTGTACTATGTCTTCAGATCCCCCGCCTCGATTAGTTTATAAGCTATTTGCGGGTGGGAAAGTAATGTAATTAGTTATATTTCCAATTTTCAATAAAATTTGTTGTTTGTTTTTTTCTTTGTTTTGATTTTTCTTGTGTTCCCGTATGAAGGTGGGAGCAAGGACAGTCAAAACGTGGATCTTTTTAGCGGCACGGAGAAAAGCCATCACAGATCAATGAAACGGAATAAAAGCGCGGATGACGTTCTCAGCCCTGGCTTGCTCCACGATGAAGAGGAATTTTTCAGTCAGCTAGGAAGCCATAGTGCTAGCTCAAGTAGAGAGAATGTAACGTCTTTTATGTCCCCTAACGAAGATTCTGGAACGTTTGATCCTTTCCAGACCACAAGGACTAAATCTCCAGAAAATTCGAGCCTTGAATCTGGAGAGCCAGATTTGTTCGATCCGTTCAGCTCTAAACGCCGCGATGAGAAGTCGTCGACGAACGAGTTTGACCCTTTTGCGGCAAAGAAGGTTGGGAGTAACTCATCTTTGGATCCTTTTGCGTCGAGTCAATCTGCGAGTGAAAATGATAGTTTCGATCTCTTTGCAACACAAAAAAGTGGAAGTAAAGCCCAATCTTTTGATCCTTTTGGTTTTCAGCCGGCGAAAATCAGTAGCAGTACTGCTGGTTCAAAAAGCAATGAATCAAACTTTGACGCGTTTGATATGTTGGGAGGAGCATCCACAGCCGCTAGTGAAGATCTTTTTGGTGTAAGTAGTTCCCAGGCACCTACGGCCACAGTTCAGGGCCAGGCTAAAAGCAACGTGGACTTGATCGGAGACTGGGGTGGTAGCTCGTCCGCGACATTTCTGCAACCCAATAGGGTACCATCGCCAAAACTGCCCAAAGCGACTAATGGCTCAATTCCGCAAAGCAAACCGAAGTCGAGCGATCCATTCGCGGACTTTGGCAATTTAAAGTCTGGTTTACCAACTTCTTCAACTGCGCCAAAATTCCCCTCAGCGGCTACGTCACCCAAACCGCAGAAGAAACCAGGGCCTGGTACTAGTGCCAACCCCTCTTGGTCTCGCCAGTCCCAGCAACCCTCGTGGCAGCCTGGGGCTAAATCTTCATCACCCGCGCCCAAGGCGCAAAGTAAGCCAAACTACGCACCTTCTTACACCATGTCAGGTTCTCATGGAGTGTTTGGCGACTACGGACAGAAGTGGAGCGGTGAGTGTTTAATAATCTATATTAGTATAGGTAATAGCATGATTTGTAGTGATATTTGGCATAAATACCACGAGTGATATTTCGAAATTGTTATACATAATTTCACGAGCCGTTAGGCGAGTGAAATTTGAGACAATTTTGAAATATCAGGAGTGGTATTTATGCCGAATATCACGTACAAATCATGCTATTATTTGTTTATACTACTACCTGCAAAAGGTTTGTAATTTTAAAATGTAGGTATTTCAGATTAAGCTGAAATACCACTGCTCTAAGCCAATCAAATTGCAGTAATTTTCATGTAGTAGTATAAACTTTTAAATTTTTAGATACAGTCCACCCTGTTCTTACATATATTTTAAAATTACAGGTCACAATTTCATTCAGGTAAAAATTTTTAACCTAGTAGGTTGATTCTCAATTTTCGTTGTGCTCCTAGCCCTAATTCATGAATAGCGATACCACGCTTACTCCACATATAGATATTAGAGGGCCAACCAGAAGCACATTGGTTCATGAAACAAAAGATTCTCTTGTTTCACTCGCTACAAATTTTAACAACAAAAATGACTCTCTTCGACACTGAAGATGACTACCGCACAAGTTGTCGAAACGTCAGTCACTGTCAACAACAACAGTCCTATTCAGGACTGCGTTCACCGGACGGTCAAACTCAACCTACTTTTGAAATGACTCCTGGGTTCAAACCTTTCACAACAAAAATAATGTTTGTAGATAGTGATGTCTCCTATAATTAGGGTTAAGAGATAAAGGAAACTGAATATCAGCCTACCCGGAAGGTAAACAATTTTTACCTGAACTTAATTTTGACCTGTGACATATATATTAACTTCTATTTTAGGTTCAATCTACGTTGTCTTACAAACACCTGTTTGAAACGAAAACACAAACTCTTTCAGTTTGCTTCTTCACTTCATGAAAATGAAGAAAAGATCGTTGTTAATAATGAAGACGTTCAAGTTTAAGCGGAAGAAGCTAGAGGGTACACTTCGGATGACAGGAAAAAGTTAATGTTTTTTTTAAACATTCGCTTTGTTTTTTGTTTAGATAATTAGTTTTCGATCCAAACAGCTAAGTAGGCGCTTTCAAAATGTAAGTTCTCATGGGAAATTATATTGTTTTATTTTTCAAGCGCCCAAAAAAGTTGGTAGAGACGAATTTAGTGACATTCTCAATGCACAAGGCTTTAAAACAACAGGGGATCAGGAAGGAGAAGCTCAGACGCTGAAGGCGTTGAAAAAGGAACAAAACAAACCTCTTGATCCAATCAGGGCCAAGGTAACGTTCCCTTTGCTCATTTTTTTTCTTTTTGTAGTTATCATTTATTACGGAAACTGTGATTGTGGTGGCAATAATTGTAATGTACGTAATTATGATTACCTTAAAAACTCATGTGTCAAACAAGTCTAAAAAAATTAAAGCTAAGTCTCTGGACAAAATGTTGGAGGTTTAGAGGGGATGGGGATTTAAACCCTACCGTAAACCAGGATAATGGAAGACTCCAAGTGCCATCCATTCGAGGAAAACACATGTTGAAATCCGTGCGCGTAACCCCAAGCTAGCCTGCGAACAGAAGACGCATTTCCGGTCGTCGCTTCTCTCCCTCCGAAAAATGTCTCCTCGCGACCTCGCGCGCTGGAGGGTCTTGGATTTCGGCGCGAGTTACCAAATACGCTTTGGAACGTGAATTTCACGACCATAACAAGGCTTCCTGCGACGTTGAACGCTGACGTCTTTATGAAGCAACTGCTTCTTAAGCTGTGTATGTGATGTGGGCCTTTGGTTTCGCTTTGTAAAATAAGGTAGTACGTGACATAAACAAAACCTGGACAAAATAATCGCTACATCGCGCTCAGACTTTAACCAGCGCTGACAAAAGGTGGTGAATCAATTATACAGACACATCCTCGACTGATTCAGAAATCTCTAACAATCGCTTGTCAATAATATCGCCACAACACAATGATCTGAAATATTATAAACCTAGGCCAGATCAAGCGTGAAATACTAAAATTGTTACAGCAGTAAATTGATCATAGTCGAGAGGACATTTTAGCTACGACGCTTCGACTCATCTTACAAAAAACTATGGAAATTAAAACCTTGAAAAGAACATGTGTTTAAAGAAATATAAGGACAATTATAAAATGCTTTCGATCTGATCAAAGTTCTGTCTGACCCAAGAAGCAACCACGCATGGGAAATCAATTACCACACGTACTAGCTTCAAGATAAAGCATATGTACTAAAAAATATCTAAAGCGGCACACGACAAACTATCGCAGAGTTCTCCAAAGCATACTTTCCTGCCAGGAACCAGAAAAAAACAGAAGCAACAAACGGCATGATGCTCTTACTGTCATTAGGACATTTATCGTTTCAAATAATGATCAAAACAACAAGGTCTGATAAATCATTGACTTCGTTAGCCTGCAGTGCAGGCGTTTTCTTTGAGTGCGCAATTTGCTCGCGAAAGCGCCATGTTGAAACTTCCCGAAGAGAGGAGGAAATGGGGCGAGTCAACTCCGTAGGCAGATAGATAAAAAATGTCCTCTAATCTTTTCTTCAATATGAATCCTCTTGATGCTTATTTCATTAATCAGTCCCACAATCCTGGCAAATTAACTTTCGTAAACGCTTCGTTCTGAGAAAAAAGGGCGGCTATACACAAGCTACGTCGTCCTTTCAATTTCGACTTATAAACATATCCACCACGCACGATCTTGCGAGAAGTCTCGCGAGTTAGTTCCTTGATTTTAAGAGCTAAACCGTGATTGGCTAAAAAGGTTGTACGTCACGGAAAGCGTTTTGCCGCTGGGGTTCGTAGACGCTATTTTCGGAGGGAGAGAAGCGACGACCGGAAATGCGTCTGCTGTTCGCGAAACCCCGAGCGGGCCAACCTCCAGTTTCCTGTCGATAAGGGCTGCAGAGGTGGTGGAAAGACAAGGATTTTAACGGTGGTGACGGAAAAAATGACCAAGGTTGAGATAGTGATAATGATGTAGTAACGGTGATGACGATGATGGTTATGGTGATGCCTCTGATCTTTTTTTCTTTGTTAACCTTTTCACTGCCAAATTTTACGGAAAGCAAATCCCCAAATTTCACTTTGTGAAATTTTGAAGAATAAATAGCATCATGTGCAAGTAGGGGCAGAGAGCTTTCATTTGAATGGTCACATCATAGGATTTCATCCAGAGACTCAAAAGTTACCTTACAAAACTCCATCAAGCACTCTGGCAGTGAAAGGGTTAAGTAAAGGCAGTCAGAGGATTGCAAAGACAGACGAAGAAAAACCAAACAAAAGGGTCGAGTTAACACCTTCACAACTGGCGAGCAAAATAGCGAGAATCAAAAGAGATTGGATTCTCCAAACCAATGAAGATTACAACTTTTAACCCTTTAAACCCTAAGATCAAAATTTGAATTCTCATTTGTTGCCCCTATTCATTTCCTACAGAAATAGAGGGGAGAAGTTGATAAAGTATCAAGCAAATTCATCTTTTATGATTACATCCGTAATTCTCATGACCACTCTGGTTTACAAAGCGTTGATATTACATAGAGAAATTTGATGCTGATTACTCGTAGTGCTTAAAGGGTTAACGTGTTACTTTTTTGTTCAAAGGTGGATGAGTGGGCTGAAGGAAAGAAAGGTAACATTCGGGCCTTACTGTGCGGTTTACATCTCATTTTGTGGGATGGTGAAGAGAGATGGGAGCCCTGTGGCATGCACAACCTGGTGAAACCCGCACAGGTACGAGCCACGTGCTGGAGACTTCTGGCTCACGTGTTTTAATCCTTATGACCAGCAATTATTTGCGCCTCCGGTTGTCTTTTACCGACTGCCGTTTATGACTATCCCTCACTAACCTTTTAGAGGCAGTCTAAATCGTGCAAGGTGTTTCTTATCGTTAAGTGGGTGTCAAAAATCCTTAAATCTTTGGAGCAATTTTATGGCATTTTACCCCTTCTTCAAAGTAGTAACTAGTGAGTTATTTGTGAAAAGATTTTTTACGTTTGTTCTTTAGGTGAAGAAATGGTACAGAAAAGCAGTACTCTCTGTTCACCCTGACAAGGTACTATAATCAGATAATGAGTTAGGTACAAAAAAGCGTGGCGGGATCACTGTTAGTACTTTGCGATTTTTCTTCCTTTTTAATTTTTTTCCACGCCACTGAGTTTGAAACAAGAGAGTTAAAAGGGGCCTTTAATACTCACCCCGGGATACTCACATGCTTAGAAAGCATGAAAACTGCGTTAGTCAAAAGCTTCACTACTTATTGAACTAAAAGGCTTCAACACAATCACGACAAAACATTTTACAATTTTGACGAAAGCAAGTAGGCGCCGTGTTCTAATCCATGCGCGCTCTCTTTAGCTTGGAAACAAACTTCTGTTCGGGTGCCGTAGAAGAAGGTAATGGCAAATCAACCATCAATACCTGGTTTCTAACGCATTTTATTTAATCGACTGGAAGTATTAGCATTTTGCTATTTTTTCTGGTCTGCTCCACTTGAGCATTCAGGCCGGCTTTCCGCCTTTGCTCTTCCCCCCCCCCCCCCCCCCCTCTACCCTTGCTGACTATAAATCTCTAGGGTTTCTACCCTGTTTCCCCCGTGCCCCCTCATCCACGTGAATCATTTTCTAATCGGTCTTGCTGCTTCTTTGCAGCTTACCGGCAGCCCGGAGGAGGCTTTAGCACGTGCAATTTTTATGGAGTTGAACGACGCTTGGGCAATATTTGAACAAGAAGGATCCCAAGCGTTATACTAGCGAATTATTTTCATGAATTTAGCACGATAAGTGTTGAAGTAAGGGATAGCGAGAGGGAGGGTCCAAGCAAGTGCGAAGCTAGTTTTCATTATGATATGATCAATAGAATGGCAAGCGGACACAGTGTTTTAAGTTTACACCCTTGCAAACGCGCTCAGTTTTAATGGCCAACAACATTCAACATTAATGAGTCCCAACATTACTGGCCAACCAAATTATGTCCATCCGATATTAACGCACCAATCATCGTTGGCAAGCAACTGCCAACATAAATGTAGCCATCTTTGTCCTCCAGGGACTTTCGACATTTACCAAAGTATAGGCATGAATGTTACTTAGAAACTTCGTCTAACATTATTGGCCAGCAGTTTCAAAATTAATGCCCCCAACTTTGTTGGCAAACAACCGCCAACATTAAAGCATGTGCCCAACATTGTTGGGAAACAACCCGCCAATAATACAGACAACATTGTTTGTAGGCAAAAGCCAATATTAATGCTCTCAACATTGTTTGCAAGCAAATATTAATATAAATGCGCTGGCATCATTCAATATAAATGGTTCGGCACTTCAACGCGTGGTTTGCAGTTGCCATCATAAATTATATGTTCCAAACATCGCTGGCCACCAACTGCCATTATCAGTATGTCCAACATTAGAACTAGCCTAAAATTCGTTGGGCGTAGGTTGAAAATCTTCTACTGTCAAAACCCGGCAGTCAGGTTTTCTGTTATGAACAGCAGCTAATGACTCAGAAATTATTTTGGAAGTTAGCTATGCTATATATTCTTTGAATGAAGGCAGGGGGAGGGAAATACTTGAATAGGCTCTGAAACAACCTTGGTGGGGGGGGGGGGGGGGGGCGCAAATGAACCAAGGGCAGCCAATAACGAGGAGCTCTTTGGACAATTGGCAAGGGACAATTGTCTCAAAGGCGCTTCTTAACATAATCACTGTGATCAACCACTGAGTTGAAAAATACCGAAAACAATGACAAACGTATCTGGTGGAAATTTCCAATGCAAAAGTTTCAATAGAATGAGAACTGAAGGGTCATCCCCGGTGTAATATAATTTATTCGTTTTCTTTGTCTTGTAGACTATTGTCAGGGTTAGGTTCATTGTTAAGGATGTTTCGTTTTCTTTGTGTTACGTCAGCTGTGAGTAGTAAACTATATTACACCCGAGATCAGCCGAACTGAAGGGGGATAAACAAAGGCTTAGCTGTATGTTCAGTTGTTCTTTTATTTATGTATGATTTTCAATGTTCCTGGAAGGTTTTTTTATGATTTTAAGCAGTTGTACGTTCTTTACCCTTTCCGTAATTCAATGCGCACCACCTGCGATGAAGGACTGTCCAAAACCTTCATTTTAGCTCAGTAGGTAATTTTATGATGGGTGTCGTAACACCTTACATGTACTTTGAAAATTTGTTCGTTGGGTATAATATTTTTCTCAGATGAAAATAATGAAGGGGAATGGGAATTCTTTCACGTCACAACAATAAACTGCTGAAGAGTTTGAGGTTTACTGTGAATGGTGTATTGTAAAATTTAGTCACTGACGCAGTGCAACAACATGTATCTCTCTCTTAACCCTATTAGCCCCTATATCCACAAACAAATACTCCAGACTGATCTCCCCACATTTCCCTAACGAATTAATTGGGAGAATTTATTGGAAGATCAAAGTATTTTCCCTTGAGTGTTCATTTCGTTTATTCTCTTAACCTAATCTTTTCCTTTTACATTGAAATTGTTAGGAGAAAATTGAAGGGTAAATTGGACACCGCTGTTGATCGAACAGCAGGTCAGACGGAATGGCGGAACCATTTGATTTTCCAACTGGATTTTCCGGTTTTTCCATGTAAATGAAGTACCCTTGAGATGCTAACCATTTACAAAAACCCGGCAACCGGTTGGAAATCTCGTGCATAAAAATTAACTAAATTTGAGCTTTGTGCGAGGACCCACAATGAGTATATCCAAATTACACTCTTGCAGGAACCGATTACTTGTCCAAGTAATCGGCTCCTGACTCTTGATACAAGAATGTTTTTTCGGACCAGGCTGAATATTCCTATTTTTCTGCCGATTTTAGCCTGAAAATTTTCTTGTATTATTCTTGAATTATAATTGAAAAAAGAAAAAATTTACCATATCCTTTTAGCGGTTGGTTCATTTTTTTTTTTTTTTTTTTTTTTCATGTATACTATAGTTGTGTATTTCATGTATCGTTCATCGAACTGTCATTAGCACAGAACATTTGGCTGTAATCAGTGCACGTCTCTTCTTTTTGTTGGGTATTTTTGCCGTGGGAGGAAGCAATAATTTGATACGGCTAAGTTAAAAGCATATTTTTAGATTTTCATCACTCAAAGTAATCATCCTTTTCGAAATCTCAGCCTCGCGTTTATTCTTAAAATTTTGCACATTTCAGCCTCGATAAAAAAAGAGTGTAGCTACAGAGACCAAAAGGACTGGAAACATTGTGTCGCGTAAAGTGATCGTTGAAACTTCCCAAACGGAATGGCACAAACCATTACACTGACACTCTATATAACGGTAGGGCATGAGCTGTGTTCACACGTAGCGCCCGAGTACGCTACTTGCGGACCTCCTGTGTGAACACACCCTTTTTCAAGTACAAACGCCATAATTCGACCACGGTACCGGTGCCCGAGTATATGTTCAAGTCCTTGTACCTGGAAGTATAAAACAAGACACCAGGTCCCTGTTAATTCTGAACCAGTCTACTGATTTAAATACCCATAAATCCATGCCACGCTTACGTTTGAAAATGGCGTCTGACCAAATATCCACACAGTTACATATCGGGTACCCTAGATGCTAGATCACGAGCTCCTCATTTTACCTCGGGATAGTGCAAGGAGCGAAACACGCGAGCCTGCGTAGCAGGCGCTTGGAAGTAGTGGGCACAAGAAAAAACGAGCGCGCGAGGAGACACGCGTGTTTCCCTCGCGCGTGCCCATTCTCTCTTTCACCCACTACGTCCAAGCGCCTGC
The DNA here is from genome assembly GCF_958299795.1 of Porites lutea. NCBI lineage: Eukaryota > Metazoa > Cnidaria > Anthozoa > Scleractinia > Poritidae > Porites > Porites lutea. Next base: position 18,092,788 of record NC_133212.1, read on the forward strand.
TACGCAGGCTAGAGCCTGCGTGAAAATCAAATCAAGCTACGCGGGCTCGTCCTTTCTTTAAATCACGTGATCAGCCCAGCATACATTCCCCTTTTTTGCTCGGGGACAAGGTCTAAATACCAGGTCAGGGGCGGATCTAGGGGGAGGGTGCAGGGGGTGCGCACCCCCCCCTCCCCCTGAGATGACCTGCGGTTTTCTTATACAACTGGTATTCTGCCAAACAAAAACTCTGTGGTTTATTGATGTTGAAGTAGAGCCAGAGACGAGTGCACCCCCTCCTAAAAAAAATCCTGGATCCGCCCCTGTAGGTTATGTGGATTCCCCCAAAACTCCCCTTCAAAGAGAGGTTATGGTCGCGTTGGAGGCAATCAAAACACCTGTTAGTAATATCAACGATGAAAATTTTATTTATTTTTAACTATTTTCTCATAATTTGTACAAGGATGAAGTAAACGGAACGAGAACTAAACATTTTTTCGCAGTTCAACTCAACAAACGAAGAAAACAAAACGGTTCCTTCCTAACTCCCTATGGTAAACGGTTCGCAACAATGTCCATCATTCTTTTTAAACTGAGGTCCATGGCGACCAAGACGAAGTGCCTGTTAATTCGGTGCCGTATCTCCAGGACACCTAACGTGAATAAAACATTGTGGTTACTACCGTTGTGTTATCTCCAGTGAGTAATGGCCATTGAGCCGTCTTCTTATTGCAAGGACTGGAACCAAGTTTGTTTTCAGCGGAAACTGGTCGGTCACTGTCAAAACACTTTCGAGAAGTTTCGGAACCTGACAACGTGTTTCCGGTTCTGGTCATTCACCAAGACCATGGGGGCTGTACAGGTGCTCTCCATTCCACCAAAACTTTCGAAAATTTGCAAACAGCACCAAATGGAACAGAAATTTTCCCGCGAGGTTTTAGAAACTGTTGAATTTGCGAAATGCGAACCATTCAAGCGAAATTCTTGAATTTCCGGGAGAAAAGTTGAATGGACAGAAAACTTCCAGGAAAACATTACCGAAAATTTGGGTAAACCTGGCAAGGCCGTCCTCTTTTTTGGAAATTTTAGAAAATGTTCTTACATTCGCTACTGGAAGTTGCCGAAAATTCAAACCGGATGGTTTGGTTGAATGGAAAACGCCCCATAATGCACTTTGTTTAACCCCCAAAATTTTACATAACCATCCTTTCTCCTGGGTATTACAGTCGTCCCAAGCGAAATCGAAGACAATAGTTATGCAAAATTTTGGGGTGCATTATGATCTGCGTGAAAATGTGAATTGCATGAGACGCCAGTCGACCGCTTGGAGACAAGACAACACAAGAGCGACAAACGGTTTTGCTGTTTCCTGTAAGGTTTGTTGAGCTTTAATACTGGAGTATGAGAGAGATGTTTATCGTATTGTAAATTGTAAAATTATTGCTATATTCTCTGTAATTTTTTCGGTTGAATCCCTCTTGCACTTGACAATTAGTTCGGTATTGTTTCAATCAGTTACGAGTTTCACTGACGCGTATACTTTTGTTCTATATTTCATTTCACTTCTTAAAAAACATCTCAGTAATATGCATCATCTAAGCGAGAGAGGCGGAAAAGATCGCTAATTTTCCAAGAAATTGATCCAATCCTCCTTCATACGGTCTGAGCCAAATGAAGCTTTAGGCATCCAGGTATGCATCTCACCAAGTATTCACCAAAATGGAACCACATTCTGGTGGATTTTATCAACACCATGGGTCGAATTTAATAACTGAACTGATAAATCCGTGACAGACTGGAACTTATACTTCAACATGAATGCAGTCTCTCTCGTTACTTTCGATGGGTGCGGGTGGGCCGTTTGTATCCCACCTCAGCGCGCAGAGATGTGTATAAATTGTACTAAAACGTGGCCTACTAGGCGGCAAAATATCCCAGCATTCCGTCATTAAAACGAAGACACTGTTCGGACAGTCGCTCGGGCAAGGAAGCAACACATGTTCTCGGATACGTTCCATAACTTCGTCGTCCGTGAACCCAAAATGGGGCTTGGTACCAAATGAAAATATCTCCCATAGCACCACTCCGAAGGACCATATATCAGTCTCTACTGTGAACCTATAATTCAGCACCCCCTCCGGTGCCATCCAACGGAGGGGCATAGGGGGTCTATTAGCAGAACGATAATAGTCGCTTGAAAAAGGATTACGCGATAACGCCACGTCCGTTATTTTCACGGTCATACGAGGCCCAACCATACAGTTGCGAGCTGCCAAGTCTCCGTGAATGTAATTGTGCTGCGAGATGTAGTTCATTCCCGCAGCTACTTGAATAGCAATCGATAACTGCTCGTAGTAGCTCAAAGTTTCCGGATCATCGTCGTCCTCATCCGGGCTCTCTAAAGGAGAGTTATCGACAAGATAATCATACAACGAGCCGTATTCCACGCACTCGTAAAGTATACACGTCGGGGGCCCATTATAACAAACTCCGATAATACTGATGACATTCGGGTGGCTAAACTTGGACCAAGTCTCCGCCTGACGCAGGAAGCTCTCACGGTTATTTGAGGACGAGCTATTGCGAAGAATTTTGGCGAGAATGGGTCGAGTTGTTTGTCCACCATCACCTTTTTCCACTACTTCCCCTCGGTAGAGTTTGCCAAATTCTCCTTCTCCCAAATCTTTTAGGAATCTGACCGTCTCACGCCGCATCTCTTTGATCTGGAAAGAAAAACCAAAAAGCCTTAATCGGATATTCGTCATGTGGGATGGTGCCAAAATTAACTGAAAATCACTAAAAACAAATAACAACTCAAGGGAAAAGCATGCAACCATAAAATAAATACGACCACTGCGAAGCGCGAAAAACAACTATAACCGAGCGCGGGAAAGAAATACAGCCAGTCGCGGCCAAGAAGGCTTTCCAATTTTCTTCCGAATTCAGTTCTTGAGATTTGGAGGGATTTGGGTGGGCATTTTCAAGGTTTTATGTTTGTTTGTTACAACGGGTGAAACGCTTGAAACATCAAAAGGATCTTGAAGGCTTTGTTTGCAAAGTTTTGATCCACCTCGCCGTATTGGTCAGCAGTTCTACCTTCATTCCTGGCATCTCTGTCAGTTCAAGTTGGCGGCCTCGTAACCTGTGGCTCACCACAGGTTAACCAGTCTTTTCAATATTACAGGATTTTTAGACTGATTTTTAGGAGTTTTTGTGGGATTTTTAGAAGCGAAACCGGAAATATTTTTAAGAAATCCACGAAGGACTTTTTAGGCCATTTTTCCGGATTTTTATGGCTAAGCCTCTTTGGAAGCAACTAAAGCCATTCGCGGTAAACGACTGGGGCCAAGCGCGAAAAATTCCAAGAAAACTCACCAAAGGCTTGCCAATAACAGGAACAAGAGGAGTAGCAGCCGCTTCCCCGGCCTGATATATGATCTGTTTATGACATCTCCAGCAGATGAAAATCACCACCAGAGAAAACACAATACCAAACACCAGACATGGAATGACCATGTAAAGAATGCTCACAACTTCAACTGGCGGCGTCTCCTCTGTGGAGTTACAAAAAAGATTTTTATTGCTTAATAGGTAAGTAGCAAGAGTTTTTACCTCGCAGCGCGCTGTTAGTCATTGGCTACTTCAATCAAGTACGACTTATGTCTTCCTGGTTTTATAACTGAAAAAAATCACTTGAACGTCGTTCATTTCAGTGCTTCCAGGTCGCGAAATATCCTTGTACAGATTTCTTAGGACAACTTTATTATGACCGGCGTGTTGTTTTTTTTTAAGCAGTAGTTCGGCTCGATCCACTTTCGTTGCTATTAGTACAAGAAGGCAAAGCGCTTCTTTGCCTGTAATGTAGTGAAACGACATCAAGACCTTTTGAAAAAGGGGACGGACAGATTTAGCTTACCACAACGTGGAATATTACAGTAGTCGAACTCCGTGTTCTCGTCCGTTGTAAAACACCAGGGTTTTACTTTCTGTCCACCCGGATTCCTGCAATAATTATGTCCACCGCCAATTTCAGGATGATCCTTAGGCGACAGAATGTGGAAATGAGGTGTGGTCGAGTTCCATGCCTGACATACAAGGCCCTTCTCAGTAACGCTCACGCTTGCATTGAAGTTCTTTCCTGTCCCAGTGTAACATCCAGTCACTGGTAAAGCTAAGGATTAAGTGAAAAGGACATCAGCACGACTACAGAAACTGCCATATACTTGAATCCAGTTAATATGGACTCTAAAGGAACATGACGAAGTGTCCGCCGCATTGTTAACCCTTTAAACCCTAAGATCAAAATTGGAATTCTCATTTTTTGCCCCTATTCATTTTCTACAGAAGTAGTGGGGAGAAGTTGATAAAATATCAAGCAAATTCATCTTGTGTGATCATGTCCGTACTTCTCATGACCACTCTGTTTTACAAAACAGTGATATTACAAGGAGAAATTTGATACTGACTCCTCTTAGGGCTTAAAGGGTTAAACTGCGATCAGGCAGTTCTTCTTCCCTTTTTGTTTTTCGCGCTATCCCTGAAAAAAGAAAGCCTGATCGCGGGTTGCCGCACTGTCTGGATTTCGATGTTAACTGTCTCTCAGAACCAACGCCATTAACACGTGATTTATCAACAAAAGACTAAAAGCAAATGGCCTGCGCTTGCTATGCCGGCTTACAGCAACAGAGCGATGTGTGATGTCTTCAGCGCGACAAACTAAATAAACCTGCGCTCGTTCAAATAGCTTCGCGCGAAGTCTAAAAAAATTTCAAAAGCGGCAATGCAATCACTTACAAAATGATCCATGACATTGTTTTGCATTGTCAAGTCAGTTTGTGGTTCAGCCAAACGGATCAAAAAAGTTGAAATAATATTGGCCTATTCTTTTACGTTCTCAGTGGAAGGATGTATAGAGTGCGCAGATCGCCAATGTCCCTAAAGCCACGATAACACGGGCCACTAACCTTTTTCCGAGAGCAAGTTAGCGAGTTAACCCTTTAAACACTAAGATCAAAATTGGAATTCTCATTTGTTGCCCCTATTCATTTCCTAAGGAAGTACTGGGGAGAAGTTGATAACATTTCAAGCAAATTCATCGTCTGTGATCATGTCCGTAATTCTCATGACCACTCTGTTTCACAAAGCATTGATATTACAAGGGGAAATTTGATGATGATCACTCTTAGGGCTTAAAGGGTTAAACGCGCGAGGACGCTGAAACTCGCCAATGTGCTCCCCATGCGGGTATTCGCTTTAAGGGATTTAACAAACAAGAACATGAAAAATAAGAGAATTTTCAAGAGCGGCACTTACCTTTTTCTCTCTTAACTGCGCCTTTTTCGAGAGCTGGTTTTTCAGGTTTTGGAGGCTTCGGGCTCTTTGGACTCTTCGGGTTCTTCGGGCTCTTCGTAGTCTTGGTTTTATTCACATTCAATTTTATACAATTCTTGCCTTCCGCCGTATCCGCGCGAGGTAACGAGGAACACTCTGGAAACAGAACCTGCTGCAGCGTAAAGCTTTTTGAAATAAGATACTCCTCTGGGCAGATACTTGTACGAAGAATTTCGCACTCCTCATAACATATCTGCCTTGGCTTCGGAACAGACGATGAGGAGTCGCAGCTTGGGAACTGGTAATGACATAGGAGCGGCCTGACAAAAGGACGACATCTTTCGCTGATTTTCTTAAATTCCCGTATATTTGCATAAGCATTGCTGACTTTTTTCTCTATATTTTCCAGTCTCTCAAAACTTCTTACATAGATAGAGCGCCCTTTTAGAAGGTTGTAACATACAGAGCCATTGTATGGGACACAGCTTCCAGTCTCTGGTAGCGACGGAGGTGTTGGAATATCCCTGGAGACAAAGAAAAAACGAAATTTTAAAAGTTAATAGAAAGGTTATGCAACTCATTCATTCGGCAAAAAACAGCTTCTCTCGCCCCATGAAAGGTAATCTGGATTCCAAAAATTTTTCCTTCTGGAATGTGGAATCCTGCAAACGATTGGAATCCCGAATCCAAGTTCCACTGAAAAAGAATCCAGAATCCGGTACCATGAATCCGGAATCTACGGCCCGGAATCCAGAATCCGACACCTTTTTGGATTCCCTTACTGGAGGAAGTCTGCTACACAGCCGTTTTTAGTGTTGTCATGCAACGCTCCATGTTTGTAGGGAGGAGCGTTGCGTGACGGCACTAAAAACGTCCGTGTAGCAGACTATACAAGAGGCGGCTTCTCAGGTAAAGTCAAAGTAAAACAAAGAATCGAAAGTCACTTGCGAGCAACACTGGCTACATGTGTTTCCCAAATTTCTCACTGGTTCGTTGTTGGAATTTCTTTTGGTTCTACTTTCCTGTTGTTTCCAATGAAAGTAGCCAAGGGAAATGCTCACAGAAGCCAGGGGAAAGTCTCCAGCCCTGGGCCCTTAGTAACAGCCCTGATATTTAGAGCCAACTTACAGATCGCTGTGTGTCGATTCTTCCAACTGTCCATGCTTAGGTTTACTGTCTGGAGGATTGGACTGTTTCGAATTATCAGGCAACAGTTCTGAAATGAGGGGAAAACCGTTAACTGACAGAATTAGTGTCAGCCCCAAATTCCCCTAAATCTTACTGGGTCTATGGTTTCAATGTAAATCAAATATATTGCAGCTTATAATATATTGCTACCACTGCCCTATCCAAGTAACACAGGATCAACATTTTGGTTTTAAGTGAGCCTTGATGCCTATTAATTTCTCCAAAAGCACACCAGGTCTTGATAAGCTTGTTGTTTTTTGTTGTCGTTGCTGTTCAATGGTTTGTTTGTTTTCTTAACATGTTATTATTTTTTTCCTCGGTCTTATCTGTTCAGTATTAATCACTGGCTTTCATTTAATTTACCTTTATTTGCTTGTTTCATATTTTATAATAATTTATCACAAAATATTAGAATAGCAGGGTACAAAGAAAGTCATTGTTACAGCTTGTCATTCGGGCAAGCTAAAGCTAGCATTTCACTAGCACAAACATCATTTCAACTAGCGCTCAAAATTTTTTGATGAGCAGATTGATTTCACAGCTCTTCTGTCAACTGAATTCCTCAAAATACTTCACTTGCCCAATCAGGCAAGTTAAGAACAGAATTCACTAGCCCAATAGCAAAATCCAATAGCCCCGGGCTATCGGACACTACTTTCTTTGCAGGCTGAATAGCAAAATAAAGGAAGACATTTCCATGTACCTTGATCAGTAAATGGTGTCATAGTAGTCGAACTTGAATGTGGCGTAAGAGGAGGAGAAGTTGCATCTAGAACCAAAAACAATGGAAGTATGTTAGTGCGATTAAAACAATCACATTGTTGTAGGTGACCAGAGGAGCCCGCAATCCTAATCTCCAGGCCCCAGTTGTTCAACGCTATCCATCGGACAACTCACTAACCAGTGGATAAGTATTAGGAGAACCAATTGCGCTGTCCACTAGATAGTGATTTCTCCCCTGAATGGCGTTATCCAGCTTTTGAACGACTGCGGCCAGGTTGCTATTGGCATGTGTGCTCCTGTACATGTCATGGAAAACCTGTAAAAAGTCATGAAATTTTACAATATTATTTTCCAGGCCTGAAAAGTCATGGAATTTAATTGTCAGTCCTGGACTTGGCCTTCCACAAAGCGTGATTACTTTTTTAAGCTTGCTTGCACCCTCTATCATTGGTAATCCGATGACCTGTGTACTGTCCTCCTAACACGTGAAACTTATGCAAAGCACTGTGTTGAAACAAGAGCGTTTTGACCTGCCATTGATCTTGCCTTCACTCCCTAACCTTCAATTATTACTAGTTCATCTCAGAGGATAAGCAGGAAGGGGGGAGGGAGGAGGGACTAGCCTGCAAATACCATAATCTCTCTTCGCTCCAAGCCCCTAAGGACATTTTTCAGAAGAGACGTTTTCCCATGAGAGGGCAGGCAGTAATTGTGATTGCATAGGGTCTCTATTAAAGAATACAATCATACCAGTTACGGTCAAGAAAACCTGCTTGCTCACTGTCCCTTCTGAATTATTTGCTACACAACTGTATGCTCCCTCATCACTTAGTTTCACAGGACGAATCCTCAGTTTTACACCCCAGCTCCTACAATGCCAAATAAAAAATATAATTTGTTGAGCATACAATGCCAACACAAAATATCACTCCTTGAATGTAGGAAATGTAACTTATACCAAGTTAAACTCCAAAATGCTACAGCTAGTGGTTTCAATATCTTTGTAGCAGCTCAATGTCTGCTGGGGAGCCCAGGTAAGTTGAAGGGCTTGAAGTATTTTCCACAGTGATCAAATTGCTGAAATTCATTGAGCAATTAAGCATGTTTCGCATCTAAGCCACTATCTGCTGATTTATTCCCAGCCCTCCTTCATTTTCAGGTAGGTGTGTACAGTCTATGTTTTATTTCCAGCAATCTGTTTTGTCGCCGCTCACTGGTTGCCATGGATACAATGGCTTGTGTCTCTTACGCACTTGGCACCACCACCCTTAAAGGGCACCTACATCCAACCTCACCTACTGCCGATGAGTTCAATCAAAGATAAAGGTCACAAAAATAAAGAAAAAGATCAGCAAGTAAACCTCCAAGTTGTGACCATTTTGGTTGCCATGGAGTGTGAAATTTTTCAGAGCTGGCATTACTTGATCTGTGAAAAAGTCTCCCTAGACCGAAATAGTTGGTTGCCAAATGGCAACTGAGCAGAAACGTAAATTTGAAGGGCTGGCAAGTTAAAAGGGTCTTGACTAGAGCACTGGGCTCCCTTCAATTTTGCTTAGAGCATAGCCTTGCACAGGAAATGTAAAGAGATCAAGAAGTGGAGAAATCACTTACTTTGACACAATAGTAAATGATCCACTTCTATTTCTGATTGGCTTTCCATTCCTGTACCACGTTACATTTGGTTCAGGCTTGCCACTCACATAACACCTAAACACTGCCCTGCCACCCTCCACCACAGTTTGATTGGAGAGCTGTGAGCCAAACACTGGTGCTGTTAAGATAAAGAGTACCATTATACAGGGATCCATATTCCCAGTCGTCCCAGGCAACTACAATCTTGTACAGACAATTAAGATAACTTCAAAAGTCACCCTTCGGACAAGTGAGGTTTTGCTGAACCACAGAATCTTTTCAAAAACTCCAATATCATATATACATTTTCCCTGTGTTCTGATTTCTTCTCATCCACTTAAAACTTTTAGAATAATGGTGAATAACAAGCAGCTTTTGTCTGCAAGGAAATTGTAAGTTTGGGTGCCATTGTGATGGCTACTTGTAAAACATAAATAGACTGTGTTTAGCCTAGGCCTGTAGCCTGTTGCACTTAACAGTTAACCCTTCTTAGTAACTATAATGGAAACAAAATGCTAATCAAAAATGTTCAATTTGCACACAATTTTTTCACCATTCTTTTATATAATTCTGCACTTTTGTCTGGGCAACCCAAATTGTAACCGGCCTAGTATGCCATCAGGTTAATAATACTTGCCCGGCTGACAACTCTGAGAAAAAAATTAATGAATGTGGATCCCTGATTATAATATGCTTTCACTACAAAAAATTGACACTGTATTGGCAGGCAATGTGTAATCTAAATGTAGTTTCAGCTTTGAGCAAGTGCTCAAAATGTCACAACAAAATTAATACTGTAATGGCAGACCCAGTGTAATCTGATGTAGTTTCAACTTATAGTATGTTGTCAAATTTCCACAACAATGAAAATATTTTTTTGCCAAGTCTTAAGTTGTCTCAAATATGTGGCCAAAAGGTCAAAATTTACTTATTTAAATTTAAGAATTCCACAAATTATACTGACTGCCAAACAAAAGCACTGTCAAAGAGGCTCCAGATAAACAGAAAAATCATAGGACTTTATCTACAGACTGGAAAACAGATTTGTTTTTGTCTTTTTTAAAAAAAATGACATACAAATCATGTGAAGTCTTCCTGCAAGTTCTAAAAATGCAAACCATAATAATTCTTCTTACTGTCAGAAAAACCTGAAATATTTCAGGAATGTTTTTTGTTATGTAAATCCCAACAAAGATTGGAACATGTGAACAAGCCACCGAGCCACAAACTAATCACATTTAGCTATCTCATGTGACTGACTTTTCCCTCTTGCAACACAATACATTCCAGAAATATTTTTGGCCTTCACGGTTTCCTGCGTTTCACAGTAACAGCCAACTAAACAATAACTGGTCTATTAGAAAGTGTAACTGTTAAAGCTCTCATCCTTTGGGAGTGGTACGGGCATACACTTTTTGCCTCCTAGCTAGTAGCAAGACCACATAGCCAGGGTTCAGTTATCGAAAAATAGCAAACAAACAATATTACAAGGAAGGAAAGACAACAAAACAAAAAAGAATATATATGGTAATCTACATACCGTTGCAATCTGGGCAAGTCTTGGTGTGATTAGAGCTGGAAGAAACAAAGAAACGTAACTGAAATATTTGATTTAAAGGAAGTGGCCAACTATTTTATTATAAAAAATTAAAAAAATTATTTTTCTAAAAAAAAAAAAAAAACTATTTTATAAAGAAATTAGCCACCATGCCTCCCTTCCCTACCATAAAACCAGCTGGCGGTCAATAAGATTTCAACTTAACCCTTTCACTACCAGAGTGAATGTCGGAGTCCCTTAAGGGAATATTAACTTTGAGTCCATGGACAAAATCCTATGTTGTGACCATTCAAATGAAACCTCTCTGCCTGTGCTTTCAAATGGTGCTATTTGTTTCCAAAATTTTACAAAACAAAATTTGGGAATTTTTGTTGAATTATTTTGCCCATTGCAACACTTGGCACTGAAAGGGTTAATGGGTATAGTATGTGAATTGGTACAGTCGTCGACTCCTGATAATTCGAACATTCAAGGGAAATAGAAAAAAGTTTAAGTTATCGGGAGTTCGAGTTATAGAAGGTAGAATTTTATATAACATACAAGAGTAAGTAAGCTTCGCAATGATGCACTTTACACATTTAGTAATTTTTTTCTGGCAAATTTATTGTGAACACACATAGTAGCACTTAAAGAAGGTAAAACACAATTTCCAAAAGGTCACTAACAAGATTTACTGGTCATGCTACTTATTTGCTGGAGGTTTTCAGAGTACAAAATTCAGTATTATTTGCTTATAATTTAACCCAAACATTCTCTATCAGTTTTGTAATGGTTGCACTGTTAATCATCAGGAAATTGTAAGCTGCTACATAGAGTATCCATCTCTTGAATTGTTTTACCAAAGGCCATAAAATGTTTATTGGTGTCTCTGTGAGCAATCATGGTAAACTGTTAGCAAAATTGCGGCAGTCAGTCTAAACTGGGCCTTTTCATCTTCTGTTCCTTAACCCTCATATTGGCCCTGAAAGTTTCCCTTTCTTTATTAGAAAAAAAGAGAGAATTTGCAAGCTTTCAAAAATGAAAAAGCAACTTCTGAAGGAGTACCTTGATAACCATACTAAATGGTCGCAAGGAAGGAGTTTTTCCCGCTAAATACCGTTTTCGTGCCGAAAAGGATAAAAACACTGCATGGAGCTTTGGAAAAAGCTCACCAGGAAACGGACCAATACCTTTCACATAAATGCTGACGTATTAGGATTGATTCTCAGACAAAACAATACAGCCACCTTATGCAAGAGAAAGAACAGCATAATATAGTCCAGTTCGTTCTGAAAAATCAATTTTTTGACTAAAAAGATCGCTACAAGTGCGCTCCCTGAGACATACATATTTCCAATATCGTGATTCAAGACTACAATAAAATAGAGCACTTGCATTCCGTGAATATTGAAAACAAGCGCGAAGATCAAAATAAAACCCAACTGATACTGAAACAGCAGGGAGCAGGATTTGGTTGATCCAAGTCCAAAGGGAAATTTATCAGTGTCACGAGAATTCATTTATGATTCTTTCATTGCATTTTAATTGACAGGAAGAACGCGGTCGCAAATCTAACACGGGTCAAACGATGTACTAGAAGACTATCACAGACGTTCGTTATATTGTGCTTTTTATGGAGCGATTCAAAACACGTCCATCGTTCTTACTTCCTTCCCAAAACCGCTAATATCGCCTTGAAAAGGAAGAATCCACTTGAGCTAAATCGAAAGCCAGGGTTTCCGACACAAATTTCTAGAACGCGAACTACAAATCGACGATAATGTAAACAAGTTTATGGAGAAGAAACTAACACATGCAAATTTCTTCTACGGAACGACTTATACGTTAATTTTTGTCTTTGTTCTTCACATTTACACTTCAAAGAAGAACAATGAGGTCTTCCGTGCGGCACATTCTAAAACAAACTATTCAATGAATCAGGGCTAGAATCAAACAATGCGTACCAGCCGCTAAGGCTCAATATTTTAAACACACAACGACTGATCAATGTCTATTCAAGTGAAATACTCATTTTAGTCTCTTTCTGACCCTCTAATTTACCGAGGTCAAAGCCAAATGGAAAATGTGTATTCGGCGGATTATCCTTTGGCGATTATAGGAAAATGAAGAATACAAATTCTGTCTGTCAATTACAACAATGCGAAATGAACAAATGTGAGAACATTGTATCAGAGAGCGTTGACTTCCTTCGCTCTGCGAATGGAAAATATCACTTCGCTTTTAAGTTATCTAAAATTTCAAGCATACCGTCTGAGATTTTTCAATCATTGGATGTTCGCAGCTGGTCTCAAGCGAATTTTTTTAGACGCTATTAGTTTTCAAAAGCGTTGCCGCTTTTCGCTGCACGAGAGAAAGAAATGCGATCGCAAGAACCCGACCAAAGGGAAGCAAATTAATAAAAGTTTCATTCACTATAGACATTTCAATGGAAGAATACAATTGGCACGATTACCGACAGCATCTGCTCGCCTTTTCGAAAGCGTGCTCAACGTACTTTTGTCGCCAAATCTTGTTTTACACAAAGCGAAAATTTGCATGGAACCCACATCCCATGTCAAGTCTAATTATTTCTTACATTAAACAAGCAAACACACAGCTAATATAAAAACAAAACAACGCTTTGCAGGCCGAAGAACTTACCTAGGAGAATCGACCAACCTTTTGTGCCGGAATCCAGATAGTAAGCTACCTGGAAATCAAAAAAATGGAAGGCGATTTGATCAGTATGGACATTGATCGGAAAAGCAGATGTCTGCCGTTGTTGGTGGTGCAAAGAGAATTGATCGCGATTTTGCGACGCGATAAACAAAGCAATATTACTTCTTGTAACACCACTATGCTCTAAATCCTTTCAGCTAAACACACGCTCAAGGACGGAAGACCGACTTTCCGAAACAGCAATGCAGTATTTTAGGGAAAAGGTGCTGAAATATTCATGCTACCGTAATTGCATTGTAAATTGACGAACGCACAAAATCAAACAAACATTTTTCGCGATTCCTACAACGTCGTGTACAGTACTCAAAATCGGATCTCACTCACCGGACAAAATCCACAAGTATATGAGCCAAAACAGAGTTCTCCCCGATCTATTTCCCATCTCAAGGTATCTTCAAAGCTTGGCCATTATAATTACGAGCGTATAAGCAGAACAAACCCTCGTCCACCGTGCTCTCGGAAAACAAAAGATCTGCATGTGATCTTTGGAGGAGCGCGGATAGTGATTATTATGGGATTAGCGGTAGCTACTGAAAACATGTCCGATGTTGATAGACATCGGGGTCAAATTCGCCATGTCAGTCTTCCATTTATTGGCTACTTTGACAAATAAGAAGACAAAGCCCCAATTTTCCGTTCATTTACATTAAAATATTTTGTCTATTTACTCCATTAGCGCTGCCATCCATTTTATTTTCGTTTCCTGCCTTCTTTTTATCTTCTGGGTCAACATCACGAATAAAAGAACTAAAAGAAGCCTATCCAAGCCTTCAGCTCTCTTCTCCTGTTGGCATAGAAACTCTCCATCTGTCAGCGCCGTCAGAGTTTATGTCAAACACGCAAAAATTGTCGGAAAATTTCCTGACAACTTTGAAAAGAAGGGAAATTGTGATTAATGATACGTCACAAAATAATGTAAAAGAGACGATGTGTTTCGGTGCAAGCTATTCTTCTCAACGAAATTTGCTACAGGTAAAATGGGTTTGTTTTGACGAAACTTGACGATTTTTGAATGACACTTTTCGTAAAAGGCTTATTGAAAGGTGAGACAAAAAACGTTCAAAAACAAACTTTGAAGAACATTTTTTAATTAGCAGCGTGAAAAATTCCTTTTCGGCGTGGCAGAGCTAAATTTTGGAACGCCTTCGCCCGGGGTGAGAAATTGTATTGACTACTAATCGTGTTATGTTTATCTTTTCAGAACGCAAAAAGTGGGCTTTGCTATGACTCCATCTGCACTTGAGCGCTGCATTTTTGCAAACAAAAAAAAAAGCGTGTTAAAAGGCTGCTTTGCATGACAACTTACTCAAGATAACGACTTTACCCTGGGGCTCTGCTCTGTGACCCTCTTTCAAGTTTCCGAAATTTGGTCTGGAGTGTATCGTTTCTTAAAACAAGTGTCGTCGCACGAACCATGCGATTGATTTCAAATTATAAATTGGCGCCTGAAAGTCTGTGTTAGGATTCTCTTCAGCTCGAGAAAATATCTTTGTACTTTTTTAAAGGAACACTCAACAAAAGAAAGTCAGGAACTTCCTGAGCCACATCCGGATAAATCACAAAAAATAACATCTCCGGCTTTAGATAATTTACGTAAACTTGTAATCTCTGAATCGAATTTTTATAACCGCCATTAAAAAGAGTTATTTCCACTCATCTCAACCTCAAATAACACAATAGTTTCACTAATGTTTATTATCATAACGTTTCATATTCTTCTTCGCCAGAACTTTAGCTTTGAAGCAAAATTCGCCAGCAAGCCAAGTCTTTCGAAAGAAACTATTTTTAAAAGGGTCGCCATCCACTTTTAACTTTTACCGCAAATGGAGTTACTCATTGTGGCCTTAATTCTTATCGCATAACCCATTGTAAGTAATGTCACACCCTATTTCTAGACCGGCTTAGACTTAAAAGACTTAAAAACCAAGTCCCCACCCCACCGCACAAAAAAACACTGTCCTGTCTAATAGATTCTTCAAGTGAAAGAGAAAAACGGGTTTGAAGATCCGAGTACTGAAACCGCCTCCCGCTAAATTTCCTAGTGCCGGGTACGCTTTTCCCAACACCATTCCTTGCAGAGCCCATATCAAATTGCAATTTCTCTTCTTCTTCATAATCATATTTAATTTTGTAATCTCTCTTCATGGAAAATAAGGTCTGACATCTCGAATTCCAAGTTTAACTTCCATTTTTGTTCCAAAACTGCGTTACTTTCAGCTTCACTTGTTTATTTTTCCCTATCCTTGTCATATGACTTTGCAGCGACAAATTTCTCCTCGCGTATCATTAAAACATAACCCAATGTCATTAATTTTTCTGGTAGTCACTCCTTTAAAAAAAACATAATTCGTAATAACCTATAGTTCTCGTGAC